>NC_080677.1:145824467-146124467 GCF_030445035.2 Dasypus novemcinctus | reverse complement strand
AATAGGAGAAATGCAGAACTGCTATAATATTTCGGATGAAATCTACAGATATCATTTTGGCCTGGTGAAAATGTTGATCAAATGCCTTAATTCACTGAACTGGTGAACTCCAGACTACATTCTTCCTTTCCCTCTTCCACAGCAGTATGTCCATCCACTTTTATAATGCAGGACTCTATATTAGAAATGTTAACAAATGATTGTTGTCCCTATTTTCTGTAGTATATCCTATTAGTCCAAAATACAAACTTTAGAATGAAATATACATTTGGTATGTAACAATCTGGTTCTGTGACTCAAGAAGGTACCCAGCCTTTCAGCTATCCTTTCCTTATCTATTAAATAGGGATAATATCACTTTCTGTCTCACTGGGCTGTTAATTTAACAGTTAAGTGAGGTCACTTAGGAAAAGTACTTGAAATTGTGCCTAACATAGTGTAGGAGCTCAATGAATGGGCTCTATCATTTTAGTCTTCCTATTCACCAATTTCTGGGGACACGTTCATATGCTTTTGGATTTCTAGAAACATTACTAGAGATTATGAAAATATTGTAAGAGTAGGTGCTACTAATAATGCAGACGGGATTCCTGCTTTAGGTAGTAGTTAACTTAGATTTCTTCTAAGATCCTGATTTTTTTAGACTAAGATTTTGACATTTTTGACTCATTTATGAGGTGCAGTTTCCTTTATATCTTAACTCACATGGGTTCTTGTTTTGGTTCTGGAATTCTTTCAATTACAAATTTCAGTGACATGGATTTTAGCAACATACAATTTGAAAATCACTTTATTGCTGTCATTACCTTGAATAAAATTTATCAGAGTTCTTTATTTCATATTTCATGCCTGAGTCTTTATTGATGCAAACTTTGTAGCTAAGTATTTTGCTTTATGTTAAAAATATTTTTCAGAATCTTGCAAAAATTCTGCTTGTGTTTCATATTTCACTTCAGGTGAAATCTCCCTGGTGAAGTCCCGGGTTGAAATGATACTACCTATGAATTCATGTAGCACCTCATAAATGGTATATCTGTTTTATAGCAAGTTAAATGCTATATTTTGATTTATTTCTTAAATGTTCATGTTCTGCACAAGATTTAAAAATCTTCGAGAGAAGGAATTGTTTCTTGTTTATCTTTGTACTCTGACCAAGTAGAGTGCCATCATATAGTAAGTGATCAACAATTTTTCTGTTACTTAAACATTTGTTTTAAAAGACTCTACAATATGATCATTAATTATTCATATGAATGCTGCAAATATGGGGGAAACAAGATCTTGGAGAGAAATGAGATTTTTGAAAGGACTATGCTTTAGTAGTTTTCAAAGACATTCCAAGTATTTGTGTATATATAATATTATGGCAATCTCAAATATTTTTAAATTTATTTTATCTTTGATACTGGTATGTCTGTATCTATTGCTTATATTTGGTTAAAAATATGACATATTACATTTTTAGAGGATGTGTGCCATAAATATTCTAGGTATTATAAACATTTAGTCACTCATTTGTTCACTCTACAAATAATTGAACATCTACTCAGTGTTAGACTGTGGAGAAGAAAATGTATAGAAACAGATTGTCTTCCAATCATAGAGTTGAAAAAATTTTACATAGAAAATCTCTAAATATAATATAACTTTTCTAATTGGTGAAGTTAAAAAATATGATGGAAAAAAAACCCTCCAGAGTAAATGATATGAAAATATTTTCATACCTTTAAATATTTTACCTCAATCCAAAGAATCTTTAGAATTCTAATTCATCCAAATGTATACCTCTCATAGAACATAACTAGTATTTTTTGAAAGAAGATAGCTTCAAGTTAAATACAATTGCTTACAGTTTTGTGAATATGTGAAACAAATACAGCTCAGGTTATTGTACAATCTAAAAGGATAAATGGAAACAAAACCAACCATATATGCATATTTTGCTAGTAATATTTGTTCTTAATTCACTATCCTTGCCATGGTGTTGTACTTAGAATTGTTTGTCAGGTTTGTGAATAACTTTGTTTTGGCTCATTTCACATTCTTGCTCCTGATTTCCAGTGCAATCTCCAACATGCAGTTCTAAGCAATGTTTATCCAACTTTTTGAATAATGTCTGTGGATATAAATTTTCCTGGATTTTTTGATTCTCAAACACTCTGGCTTGGTTTTGAATCAACTGGGCCTACTGTACAGATTGAATGGCTTATTTGGCAAAATAGAACTTATTCCAAGAATATTTTCTTCAAAGAATTTAGAATCCCTAGAATCTTTGTTGGAAGTAACCCACTGGGATGACTAGTCAATTGTCACACTTAATCAAAGCATGATTGCCACACCTCTAATGAAATCAGATACTTCTTAACTGTGTTCTGATGTGTAAAACTTTTTCCTTTGGAAGTCACCTTGTTTTATTTCTAATCAGTTTTAGCCATTAGACAATCATATTGCCTTGGCAATTATCTAACCATTGAATTTTATAATGAACAAGTTACACAGACTTGGTTTCTCCTTTAAAAACTATCAACAGCAACATGGAATGCACTCAATAGAATGTAAATCTGGTAGAAACCTAGTCTTTACAATTAATTTCTTGCAAGGTTAAGTAAATTTCCTCCAGAAATGAGTTTGAAGAAATTTGTTGAACCAGAAATTACTTCTAAGAGCAAGTGTTGTCCATCTCACTCCACCCCACAACCACTTGCTCTCAAATACACACACCCAAACCACAAAATAGAATAGAACTCAAATTATGTGAAATCTCTTATTATATCACTTCTTTTTATATATTAAATTATTGTTAACACTGTTCATGCTAGCATTTGTGAAGAAATAAATGGTACTTACAGTTCATTAATTGCCTTACTTTTCTTTAGCATTTAATCAAGTGAGGAAGCTATTCATTGCTTCATTGACCTCAAATTATGAATCCTCTTAATTCTGTGCAGAATATAAATACACAAAGACCAGAAGTTTTAATATGACTTTACTATCCAGGAATGCAAAAATACAAAATGTAAATGCAGGAAGGGATATTTAAAATACAATTCTAAAACAATCATCCTTTCCATGTTCTCACAGAATTCTAAGCATACTCTGTGAATTTAACTCCATGGTTTTAAATTAAGTCAAATGCTTAAAGGAAAATATACTTCTTGAGGCATCATATCTCGATTAAATTATACAACAGAGAGAACAGATAATAATAACATGTTTATTTGAAGTTATTTGTTTAATCAAAAACCTAGGAAAGAGGGAAGTAAGTGTAGCTCAGTGGTTGACAGTCTGCTTCACATGTACAAGGTCCCAGGTTCAATCCCTGGTACCCCATAAAACTACAACAAAATGAAACAAAACAAAACCTAGGAAATAAGTTACCAAGTACAATTTCAAAGTCCTAAGTCTCCAAGAAAGGTATTACTAGATTCTAAAATAAAGCTGTACATGATAAAACTTTGTGAAGTAAAGGAATGGAAACTAAAATTTATGTAATCTTTTATTTAAAAAGTAGTTTTTGCTTAACACTTTGAAATGCAACTTTTTAAAGCAAAATGAATAGCAATGGTCTATCTGTTGCTTTTTAATAGTGACATATGTAATGTGTAAATAGAGTCCAGATATTTAAACCTTAATTCTTCCAGGAAGAATTAAATTACACTTGTGGATTAGAGCGCATGAAAATAATGCAAGTGTGAAATAAAGGAAATATTCAATAAAAACCCTAATATAGTCATAGATACATTGGTAAACTGAGAGAAAGATGGGAAAAGGTTTTTTTTGCATACTCAGTGAACTTTTATGTGTATTTTGGATTTTCATTTAGTAATTATTTTTCCACTTAAGAAAATTTTATTGATTGCAAGAAATTACAGAAATTTAGCTTTTAAGATAAAGTGTTTGCTAATGTTGAACATTTTACCTGTTACAACTTATGAGTCCTATATGGCACCATTTGCTTTAAATATGTGATCATTTAAAATATATGCCACATAGTAAATGTTTTTACTTTCTTTCGAGCTTGCAATGAAGTTTTCACTTAAAATCATATCATACATCGCTATTTTGTAATTTAAAAATAATTTTGTTCTGGTCATTTTTAATGGAATTTGTTCAGAAAAATGTAGGCAAGTCGAGGTAGAGTAGTTTTGTGAGGAAATTGCTGTGTTTTTCAGAGTTTTACTTTTCTGACAGTCTATGATTTTTTTTATATCAGGCTTTGTAGAATAAAAATGTGTTTTTATTACAGCAATCAGGTCAGTATGTCAAGTGCTTCACAGTGACTGAGGCAAGTTGACAAATAGAAAAAGTATATAATGAAGTAGTTCTCTTTAATGCTAAAATTATGAAATCTCTAAAACTCCTATCCTACCTCACTTATTGATCACGATGCCATTAACAGTGATGTAATACTCAACTTAGTGTTATTTGAGACGTCCTTAATTTTAGTTGATTTCTCAGGGTTTTAGGAATGCATCACTTTAAGAAGTCTGGTAAAGGTAGTTTAAATGATATAAATATTGATATAGATAGATACATGTACACATACATATACCTCTTTATAAACGTATATAATCAATCTTAAAGGAATCAAGGGTCAGATTTAGGAACTTTAGCATCACTGATACATTTTTATGAAATATAATCGTAAAACAACTGCATGTCAAAATTAGTGATAAGATTATTAGAATGAAGTTGTTTAAATGGCTTATTTTCCTTTGAATGGGAGAATTCTGGGTTGTGATTTAACAAAGGGTTCTACTGAGTATCTATAAGCAGGTAGCAAAATTTATAATTGAATACAAAAACACAAATAACTTTTAAAAGCTGTTATTGTAGAGTTTTTATTATGGACTAACCATTATAACTAGTTCTCAAAATAATCACTTGAGGGCAGTGGATGTACCTTGAGTGTTTGAGTACTTTTTTCCCATGTATGAAGTCCTGACTTCAATCCTCATTACCTCCTAAAAATATCACTTAAGTCACATTTTATTAAACACATCTATCTGGCAATGAGGAACCTCAGACTCAGAGTGGAGAAATCAGTTGACTTATCTTGTAGCTATTAAGTGGTATATACAAGTCATGCTTGGTGTGCTTAAGTATAAATACCATACTCCTTTCATGCAAGAAAAAAGAATAAGATAAAACCTAGATGGATTATGGAAGAAGGAAAGGAGTTGTAGGAGTTAAAAACATATCCTACAGGAACTTCTAGGAAAGTAGTGTGGAAGTAGGTAGGCAAAGTTCAACTTTCTCACAAAAACAATGAAGGAAGGTGAAAAAGCTACCTAAGGGAGCTGCTTTGGGGATTTGCAGAACAGGAAAGTGCTGCACACCATCCAGGAGAGAGAGGGACATAGAGACAAAGAAGCCAAAGGAAGACCTTGAGTTACTCACCCCTGTGGCTGGGAACAACATATATACTCCACCTTCAAGGCAAATAACCCCAGTCAAACCCCTGGCTCACTGCAGCCAACTGAGTGGGAAAGAATTCCCTGGGAGGAAGAGAGGTCTGGTGAAGGGTATAGAGTAGTTTTTTTTCAGTGAGTTTAACCCCCTTTGAATCTTAAAAGAGACCCCAATCAGCACTGAGGTGGCCCCAGAGAGAGGGGATAGGGCATGTGATCAGGCAGGCTCATACTCAGCCTGATGGGAAGAGACAGGATCTAGGTCAGTGGTCAGTGAAGGGGTGGACACAGACACATAATCAGCCCAGCTCCAGCAAATTGTTACAAGCCCAACTTGCCTGAGGGAATGGAGCAGGAAGAGCCAGATAAGGTTTAAGAAGCTGGATTAACTTGTGGAGTAGGAACTCTTGACTTGCATATACCAGGCCCGTGTTTTTGTTTCCTGGTACCTCCTAAGAGAAGGGATTCATAGACTGATGCACCAGGCACATCATCAGCACCTTAGGTGTAGATTGAGAGATTTTTTTTTGCTGTTGTTGTTAAGGTATTTTTTATGTTTTTTTAAATTTTGTACTTTATTTGCTAAAGCTGGGTACCGTACTTGTGGAGGACAGGTGACTGATTGATGAGCACCAGCAGCATGAGAAAGTCCCTAGGGCCTAAGAGGGAAGGCTGTTTTTCCTGTTTTTCGTTGTTGTTGTTGTTTTATATTTTATCTGTTGTCTTTTCTCCTTTACTTATTTTTTCTATTTACTATATTTATTTTCTTTCCTTCCATTTTTCCATCTTCTGTTTTCTATTGCTTTTCTTACATTATTCCTCTTGTTTGGTCTTTAATTTTTCTTTTTCTCTTTCTTTTTCTTCTCTTCACATTTTTTCAGCCTTTTATTATATTTTTTTCTTTTTTTCTTGTTTCATTTTTTTCTATACAACCTTTTTTATTCTTATTCCTGTATTTTTAATAATATTTACTTAATTATTTTCTTGGCTCTTGTACAATTCCTTTCCTATTATTACTATTCTTCTTTTCTCTTCTCTTTCCTTTTCTTTGGTGCTAATATTTTTTCAAGGGAACACATACAACTTCAAGGATATAGAATAAGAGGAATCAAGTGGCAAAAGGAAACTTACCAGACACACACATGCACACACAAACACACAAACAAACCCTAGTGTAGAAAGAGAAGCTAACCAACTGTATAAGCTCATCAAGATAAACAGATGTCTAGACACCAACAAAAATTACAAGCCATACTAGGAAACAGGAAGACACGGCCAGGCTAATGAACAAACTGAAAAACAAGAGACGATACAGAACGTAGAACAACTAATTAAGGATGTTCAAACAAATATCATGAATCAACTTAATGAAGTAAAGGAAGAGATAAAGGATCTCAAGAACACTGAGGGAAAATACTGAGAAATCAAAAACACATATAAAAAGATAACAGACCTGATGGTGACAAATGGCACAATGCAAGAAATCAAAATTATGTTGGAAGCACATAACAGCAGATTTGAGCAGGGAGAGGAAAAAATCAGTGAAAGGAAGACTGTATACCTGAAATCAGACAGATAGTAGAACAGATAGATAAAAAGATAGAAAACAAAACAAAACAGCAGGGACCCAGGGATTTGAATGACAACACATGAAACACACAAACATATGCATTATAGGCATCCCAGAGGAAGAAGAAAAAAGAAAGAGGAAAGATGGTGTGTTAGAAGAAATAGTGGCTGAAATTTCCCAACTATTTTGAGGGATATGCAAGCACATGTCAAAGAAGTACAGCACACCCCAAACAGTATAAATGCTAACAGGCCTACCCTGATACATATACTTATCAAATTTTCCAATGCCCAGGTCAAAAAGAGAATATTCAAAAGAGAAAGAGAAAAGAGATCCATCACCTAAAAGGGAAGCTTGATAAGATTTAGTTCTGATTTCTCATCTGAAATTATGGAGGCAAGAAGGTAGAGGTATCACATTGCTAAGGTGTTAAAAGAAAAAAAAAAAAGCTGTCAGCCAAGAATTCTGTATTCAGCAAAGCTGGCATTTAAAAGCAAGGGAGAGTTCAAAATATACACAGATAAACAGAAATTAAGAGAGTTTGTCAATAAGAAACCTGTCCCTCAAGTAATACTAAATGGAATTCTGAAAATTGAAAGGAAAAAAACAGGAGAAAGAGAGTTGGAGAAGAGTAGGAAGGAGGATTATTGGTAAGAATGGCTAAAAATATAGAAAGATAAATTAAAACAATATATGACATGTATAACTCTAAAGAAAATGTGACTTGACAATGTGTCAAGAGACACTGATTGGCAGAATGAATAAGAAAATATGATCTAGCTATTTGGTGTCTACAAGAAACTCACCTTAGATCCAGGGATGCAAGGAGATGACAAATGAATGGCTGGAAAATGAAGTTACATGCAAACAATAAACAAATAAGGGTGGGAGTAGCTATACTACTATTGGACAAAATAAACTTTAAATGAAAACTATTGTAAGAGACAAAGAAGGTCACTATATATTAATAAAAGGGGTAATCTATCAAAAAGAAAGAACAATCATTAACATTTATGCACCTAACCAGAGTGTCTCAAAATATATACAACAAACACTGGAAAAACTAAGTGGAGAAATCGATGCCTCTACAATTATATTGGGGAATTTTAATACGTCATTATCAACATTAGACATAACATCTCAGCAAAGAGTCAATAAACAGTGACCTTGAATAATGCATTAGAGGATCTCTACCTAATAGACATGTACAGAATATACACTAAATACAGCAGAATATACATTCTTCTCAAGTACATATGGATCATTCTCTAGGATGTACCATATGCTAATATGCTAATCAACAGAACAACACTCAATGAATTCAGAAAGATTGAAATTTTAAAAAGTGATTTATCTGACCACAACAGCATGAAGGTGGAAATCAGTCAGGGGCAGAGAAACAGATTAGGCACAAAGATATGACAGTTAAACAAAATACTCTTAGACAATCAGTGCATCAAGGAGGAAATTACAAAAGAAATCAATAATTACCTTAAAACAACTGAAAATTAGAACATGATATATCAAAACCAATGGGATGCAGCAGGAGCAGTGCTGAGAGGGGGACATTTATAGCCATAAATGCCTATTTTTAAAAAGAAGAAAGAGCTTAAATAAATAGCCTAAATAGCCTAACTATACAGTTGGAGGAATTAGAAAAAGAACAACAAATTAATCCCAAAGCAAGTAGAAAGAAGAAAATAACAAAGATTAGAGTAGAGCCAAATGAAATTGAACAAAAGAAAACAGTAGCAAATTTTTTAAAACCACAAGTTTGTTGAGAATATTAATAAAATTGACAAACTCTTAGCTAAACAAAGAAAAAAAAGAGAGAAGATGCAAATACATAGAATAAGAAATGAAGAAAGGGATATCACCAGTGATGCCACAGATATAAAGAGTATCATAATTTACAAGATGGATAATTTAGATGAAATGGACAATTTCCTAGAAACACACAAGCAGCCTACATTGACAAAAGAGGAAATTTATGGAATCAACAGACTAATCACAAGACAAAAGATTCAATTCATCATCAAAAACCTCTGAACAAAGAAGAGCCCAAGACAGACGGCTTCAAAGGTGAATTCTACCAATCATTCCGTAAAGAACTAACAGCAGTCTTGCTTAGAGTCTTCCAAAAAAAAAAAAAAAAAAAAAAAAGAAGTGGAGGGAACATTGTCTAACTAAAATCCTCCAGAAAATACATGCTAATCATATTCAATAACACATCAATTGAATTATACACCATGACCAAGTGGGTTTCATCCCTGATATGCAAGGATGTTTCAATAAGAAAATCAGTCACTGTAATACACTGTATTAGTGGATTGAAAGGAAAAAATTTCACATGATTATCTATATTGATGCAGAAAAAGCATTTGACAAAATATAGCACACTTTCTTGATAAAAAACACTTCAAAAGATAGTAATAGAAGGAAACTTCCTCAACATGACAACGGGTATATATGAAAAATCCACAGCTAACACCATATTCAATGGAGAAATGCTAACTGCTTTCCCTATAAGATCTGGAACAAGACAAGGATGCCCATTGTCACTGCTCTCATTTAACATTGTGTTAGAAGTACTTGCTTCAACACTTAGGCAAGAAAAAGATATAAAAGTCATCCAAATAGGAAAGGAACAAGTAAAAATTTCACTATTTGCAGGTAACATAATCCTATACATAGAAAGTCCTGAGAAATCTACAACAAAGCTTCTAACTGATAAATGAGTTCAGTAAAATGGCAGGATATAATATCAAGACACAAAAATCAGTAGGGTTTCTGTACACCAACAGTAAGAAATCTGAATAGAAAATCAAGACTAAATATTCAATTTACAAGAGCAACTAAAAGAATCAAATATCTAGGAATAAACTTAATTAAAGATGTAAAGTCTTGTACACAGAATACTACACAACATTGTTAAAGGAAATAAAAAACTAAATAAATGGAAGACTATTCCATGTTCATGGATTGGAAAACTAAATATCATTAAGATCTTTGTCCTTCCCAAATTGATTTATAGGTTCAAAGCAATCCCAATAAAGTGCAACAGCATTTTTTTTTAATGAATTAGAAAAGCTAATTATGAAATTTATTTGGAAATGCAGGGGGTCTCAAATAGTCAAAGACATATTGAAAAAAGAAAATGAAATTGGAGGAATCTCACTACCTGACTTTAAAATATACTACAAAGCTACAGTGTTCAAAACTGCATGGTATTGGCAAAAGGACAGACACATTGACCAATGAAACAGAATTAAGAGTTCTGATATAGATTCTTTCATATGCAGTCTACTGATATTCAGCAAGGCCACCAAAGCCATTCAACTAGGAGAGAATGGCCTCTTTAACAAATTGTGCTTGGGAAAACTTGGTATCCATATCCAAAAACATGAGAGAGGATCATCATCTCATGCCCTATACAAAAAATAACTCAAGATGAATCAAAGATTTAAATATAAGAGCCAATGGCGGTGGACTTGGCCCAGTGGTTAGGGCATCCGTCTACCATATGGGAGGTCCATGGTTCAAACCCTGGGCCTCCTTGACCCATGTGGAGCTGGCCCATGTGCAGTGCTGAGCGCGCAAGGAGTGCCGAGCCTCGAAGGGGTGTCTCTCGCGTAGGGGAACTCCACGCGCAAGGAGTGCACCCCGTAAGGAGAGCCACCCAGTGCAAAAGAAAGTGCAGCCTGCCTAGGACTGGTGCTGCACACACGGAGAGATGCAAGGTGACGCAACAAAAAGAAACACAGATTCCCGTGCCACTGACGACAACAGAAGTAGATAGAGAAGACACAGTAAATAGACACAGAGAACAGACAACTGGGGTGGGGGGGAAGGGGAGAGAAATAAGTAAATAAAGAAAGCTTTAAAAATAAATAAATAAATATAAGAGCCAAGACCATAAAGTTCCTAGAAGATAATGTAGGGAAGCATCTAGGAGATCCTGTAGTAGGAAATGTTTTCATAAACTGTATAAAGTATGAGCAACAAAAGAATAATATAAATAAATGGGTCCTCCTCAAAATTAAGAACTTTTTTGCTTCAAAGGACTTTGTCAAAAAAGTGAAAAGGCAGCTTACTCAATGGGAGAAAACATTTGGGAACCATTCATCTGATAAGGGCATAATATACAGCATATATATAAAGAAGTCCTACATCTTGAAAATAAAAAAAGACAAAGCATTTTAAAAATGGGCAAAAGATTTGAATAGACAATTCTCCAAAGATGAGATTCAAATAGCTAAACAGCAAGTGAAAAGATGCTCAACATCACTAGCTATTAGGGAAATACAAATCAAAACTGCAATAAGATATTACCTTACACCTATTAGAATGGTGGTTATTAACAAAACTGAGGTGTCCAAGTGTTGGAGAGGATGTGGAGGAAAGGGAAAGCTTATCTTTTGCTGGTGAGAGTGTAGAATGGTTCAGCCATTGTGGAGTATAGCTGTTGTGGAGGATAGCTTCCTCAAAAAGCTAACTGTAGAACTGCCATAAGATCCAGTTTTCCCATTGTTTGGTATACCAAAAAGAATTGAAAGCAGGGACATGAGCAGATATATGCACACTAATGTTCATAGCAGCATTATTCTCTATTGTCAAAAGTTGGAAGCAACCCCAATGCCCATTAGCAGATGAGTGGATAAGCAAACTATAGCATATAAGTACAATGGAATATTACTCAGCTGTAAGAAGGAATGCAGTATAACATGGATGAATCTTGAAGATTTTGAGTGAAGTAAGCCAGTCACTGAAGGACAAATATAACATGACCCCACTGATATGAATTAAGCAAACTGAGGTGACTCATAGAGCTAGAGTCTGGAAGATAGGTTCACAGGAGACAGAAAGGGGGTAGAGTGTGGTGAGCCAATGTCCATAAAGGCAAAATCTATGATAAGGTGGAAGGATATGTGTGAGCATTGGATGGGAATGGGAGTGGTGTACTGATGTGACTGGGTTCTGCAGTGCTGGTCTTGGAGGGGAGTAGGATGGGGTTTGGGTTGGACTATCCATGTAACTGAGAGGATTGCTGAAGGAAGGATCAGGTGAACTTTGGGGATTTGCAGGCCTGTGGTTAAAACTACAATGTTGGGAATGTTCTTTTGGCAAATATGGCAGGGGAGGGTTATTGGTGTAGGGCATAGAGTGTGCAGGGGTATGCAGGATAGGGCACACCTGAAGCATGCCTCTAAGGAATATGTAAGAGTTCAACTTTTCATATCGTGTTATCTCAGTGGGTGGAGCCCCATACAATAAATGAGAATGTATTAAACTCCCATGCTACGTTCTCCATTAGAGGGACAAGAATCCCATGAGAACAAAGGCAGTGCCTAATAAAAGAAAACAGACCTATATTCCATACCCTCAATATTAATGCATGTAACTATGAATCTTATTCTTCAAAAATTGAAATTTAGTGGTTACCATAGGTTCTGAAGGGAGGGGAAATGAAGAAGAGAATAGATGGAACATAGGGCATTTTTAGGATATTGTAATTATTCTCCATGATCTTCCAATAATGGATGAAGGCCATTTTAAATTTTGTCAAAACCTATAAAAGTGTATGTTACAAAATGTAAGCCATAATGTAACCCTTTAACCATGGTTAGTAGCAATGCTTCAATATTTGTACATCAACTGTAACAAATGTACCATCCACCTGTAAAATGTTATTAATAAGGGAGAATGGAAAAGAGGGGGGATATTGGGTATATGGGAATCACCTATAATTTCTATGTGACTTTTCTGTAACCTATAGCTTCTTTGAAGATAAAATGAAAAAGAAAAAGACCTTGGGGAAATATACAGAAGAAATTGTCACTGTATATAAAGGATAATAGACCTTATAGTGATGTAAGACAATGAAACAATTCTTTAAATTTTATTACTTTATTATTTTTACTATTTATGTTTTATTTATTATTATTTTATTTTATTATATTTATTTGTTTAACTTTTGTCTTTGTTTTTGGGAAGGTTTTGGATCACATAAGGGTCACGACTGTGGCAGGGGAGGATCACTGGTGCAGGGTGTTGGCGATGGGGGGATGTGTGGGGAGGGGTGCACCTGGGGTATTCCTCTAAGACGTTTGAATATGCTCTAGTAGTCATGGGGATATTGTCTCCACGGGTGGAGATGCACACAATAACCAAAAGAATATTGAATTCCCATCCTGGGAAGTTCTACTACATTCTTTAATAAAACAGCAAGAATCCCCTGATTCTAGTGCCTAGTGAGGGACAAAAGACCATTATGACAGGTTTTTGTTATTGATGACTTTACTTATAAAACTTTTCTCGTGAAACTGAAACTAAGTCTAGTAGTATATATTGCCTAAGAGTTTCCTCCTGAAAGCCTCTTTGTTGCTGAGATGTGGCCTTTCTCAAAGTCATACTCAGAATATAAATATACTACCTTTCCCCCAGTGTGGTACATGACTCCTGGGGAGAACCTCCCTGGCACTAAGGGATTATTTCCAAGCACCAACTAGCAATGCATCTGGAAACAGATGTTGACAAAACAGGGGAAATATTAAATACAATTGAGTTTTTATGGCTAAGAGATTTAAGAGTGAGTAGAGGGTCATTCCAAATGTTACACTCATGCACATCTCAGCAGGATCTCATTGACTGCCACAGTAAACAGTGCATCAAACAGTGCATCAAACTCCTGAGGACTCTAGAGATATTTAGACACTGTAAGCAGGGCAGACAAGCTCAGGAATTCATCACCCTGTCAGTGGGCCTACTTTGGAATTTATGCTCCGCAGTGTAACAGGGTTAGACTCATTTATAATTTCTGAACACATGGCTCTTCTTCCCCTTTTATTTGAATCTATAATTATCACTATACTTGTTAAATATATGTCTCAGAGATTGTAAACCTTGGTCTGTTCATGTGCCAGTTAAGCCCTGAATCTCGATAGTGTTGAAACACCTATTCTCCAGTTCAATGGACTCACCCAGGACAACTAATAAGGAGATGATGATGGACAATGCCCATACCAAGGAACAGAGTGTCTGCAATTGCAAACAAGGTACTTCCATCAATCTGCCCCATGGGTCTAAGCCCCCTTTCAATTAGAAGCAGAGTGGGCATCACTATCTCCAAATCCTCAAGATTGAGAAATGAACAATGGACTAAACTAGATTTATTATTATTATAAACTTATTATTATTCTAGCAATGGAAGAGCTTTTATCATTGATATAAAGTCAGGGGCCACCAGAGGTTCTCAGGGGAGAGAGAGGGAAGGATAAGTATAACATGGGGGCATTTTTTGGACATTGGAATTGTCCTGCATGACTATTGCAATGACAGATCCAGGCCATTACATATTTTGTCATAATGTATAAAATTGTGTGGGGCAGAGTGCAAAGTATAATGTAACCTATAGTCCACTATTAGTAGCAATGCTTCAATATATGTTCATCAATTGTAACAAATACACCGCACCTATGAAAGAGGTTGTTAATGTGGGAACGTGTGAAAGAATGAGGGGGTGGATCATATGGGGATTCCCTATATTTTTATGTAACATTTGTGTAATCTAAAGCTTCACTAAAAATTTAAAAATTAAAAGAAACCTATCCTACAACAATAAGAGAAGCCAAAGTATTTCCCCACTTAATCCTCACTAGTTCACGAGGGTAAAATTGCTTCCGTACCTCAAACTTGCATCACTATTACCTTTTCTTCAAATTATTACTTTTCTTAATATTAATAAACTCATGCCCAATAGTTTCAGCAATTGATTAGTAAATTAGTGTCAGAATTTGTTGTTTAAAAATCACAATAATGGTAACAGAAACAAATGTCCTAAAAAGCACAGAGTTGGCCTTTTGAACCGGAAGACAGATGGTAGCAGCTGTTTCTTTGACAATGGTCTACTTATTATTTGACACTGAATAAATCTCCATAAGCATTTCACTACATGTAAATATGTCACATAGTGTAAAAAGATGCATGTGAATGCACTTAGCACAGTGCCTGGCATGGAAGTCAATAAAGTGTAGCTGAATTGAAATATTTCTAAATCAGATGAGCTAAATAATCACCCCTAATGTGAGAGTCCCAGAATGCCTAGAGTCGGGCATTTTCCTTGATTTGGAAATTAGGGTTTTATGATTGCATTTTTGAAGTTGCATTGCTCCTTTTTTTTTTTTTAAAGTGACAATAGCATGTATGAGTTAATATTATTCATTAATTCTAAAACCTCTGGAAGACTTTTACACACAGATTGTTGTTTAGATGCCTCCTCTCTGACACTACTTGGGCAATTGGCAATTGCTTTTTTTAAATATAATTCCGAAGCTCATTTTAGTTTTTGAATTGTTAATTGAAATTTTGTATTACACAGATTATGTGAGAATGTGTTCTCCTTGAAAAAGAAAAAAAATTATAGAGAACGTGAATGTCTCATTTGCCTTTCTCTTAATGCCTCCTATATCCTCACTGATATGGGTCAGCCTGTTCTTTCCATTTCAGCCTCCAAATTGATTTGTCCTGACAGCTTTTTATATTTGTTATTATAGAATGACATTTTTTTTTTTGTCTACAGAGTTTTCTTTTTTTTTTGTCTTTATTTTTTTAATATTACATTAAAAAAATATGAGGTCCCCACATACCCCCAACCCCCCTCCCCCCACTCATACCCCCATAGCAACAATCTCCTCCGTCATCATGAGACATTCATTGCATTTGGTGAATACATCTCTGAGCACCACTACACCTCATGGTCAATGGTCCACATCAGAGCCCACACTCTTCCATGTTCCACCCAGTGAACCATGGGAGGACATACAATGTCTGGTAACTGTCCATGCAGCATCACCCAGGACAACTCCAAGTCCCAAAAATGCCTCCACATCTCATCTCTTCCTCCCATTCCCCACCCCCAGCAGCCACCATGGCCACTTTCTCCACAACAATGCCACATTTTCTTCAATTACTAATCACAATAGTTCATGAATAGAATATCAGTAAGTCCACTCTAATCCATGTTCTATTCCTCCATCCTGTGGACCTTGGAATGGTTGTGTCCACTCCAATCCATATCAAGATGGGGCTTAGATTCCACTGCTGAATGCAATCCTCCTGTTTTCAGTTGTAGGCACTCTTGGCTCCCTGGTGTGTTGGTTGGCCTTCTTCACCTCCATGTTAGCTGAGTGGGGTAAGTCCAATAAACCAGAGTGTAGGAGTTGAAGTCTGTTGAGGTTCAGCACCTGGCTATCATATGGTCAGTCCAGAGAGTCAGGTCCCCTGGGTATATACTAAACCCCAGCACCAACTACAGTTCTGGTAAAAGTAACAGGATCACATCTGAGTTCAGTTCCATCACACAGAAACACAAACTCCAAAGTAGGGCCAACTGACATGGCACTGAAGTCCATCTGCCATGACCATCGAACCTGTGGGTCTCTGTAGCCCTTAGAAGAACCAATATGTGGGGTTGTATCTACTTTATCTGTCTCTGGGACTCTGCTCAGGTGTGCATAAGGGCACCCCCTCTGATAACCTCCTGGCTCTTTTTGGAGACTCATAGCCATATAAACTCATTTGTCCTTTCCATTTCCCCCTTGATTCAGGTCAAAAAGCATTTTTAACTCCTGGTATTATATGTAGACTGAGATATTCTGCTGGTTCGAGTTGACCCTTTTATTCAAGGTCATTTTCTAGTTACATCATCAGCTGGTACTTGGTAGTAATCCCTCGGCGCCAGGGAGGCTCATCCCCGGGAGTTGTGTCCCATGCTAGGGAGAAGGCAACACATTTACATGCTGAGTTTGGCTTTGAGACTGGCCACATTTGAGCAACATGGAGGCTCTCAGGAGGTAACTCTTAGGCACCCTGCAGCTAGAATAATATTTTTACTCATGGAAAATTTATGGAATTTTTTTTTAACATAGATAATAATACACTTGCTTTTTATCCCTCAAGAATGTTTTATATGTATTAATGTATGTAAGTTTACCTTCTATATTATTTTCTGAATAGCATTGCACAATATGGCTATATCACATTTGCTTTGGTCACTTCCTTTATGATGAATGTCCAAGTTCTTCTGAGTGATTCACATACTCAGACAGGCAAACTACAATATTTATTTGTATAAATGGCTTTTGGGAGCATGAGCAAATATTCTTTGGAAAAAAAACAGAAAAAGTCTTGTGATAGATGTTGGGTGGTAGGATATAATATTTAAATTTTAAATTTATCTGTTCAATGTTTTCTTTCCTGACCCATTGATTTTTAGTTAATCTTGAACTAACAGTTTAAATTTCATTTTCTTCTTCAAGTGCCATGATGTCTACAAATACCAGACCCCACAAATTATCTACCAATATTGTACCAATTTCCAACCCCCCAGCAATATATAAAAATACCCAATTCTCCACATGATTGCCAAAACTTGATATTATAAAACTGTATGTTATGTCGCTCTTCTCGTTGCATTGTACTAGTCATTTTTTGTACTAATTTACATTTTCTAATTATTAATGCAAGTAAGGATTTCATATGTTTATTAGCTATGGTGTAGATAAATTTTCTGCTTGGTGGCTTGCATTTTCTTATTGACTTGAGCAAAATCTTTATCTTGCTTACAAATTCTTTCTCTATCACATGGTCATAACTGTTCCTCGTTTCCATTTTAACATTCTGTTATCTTTTTTAAAATCAACTTAATTTAATTAACCTAATGTTTCCTTTATACAATCTAGGTGTCTGTTATTTAAAAAGTTCTTTGCCATAATGTATCATAATTTTTTTCCATATTTTCTGATAATTTAAAAACTTTTAGTTTTATTTTGAGGGTTTATTTAGCTAGTGTGACATGTGTGTTTTAAGAGGAAGAGATATATATTTCTCAAAGGATACTCAGTTGAATAAACACTGTTTTAGTAAAAGAGTGAACTTTATAGCCAATTAAATACAGATCAATGATCAAACAACTCAGAATTATAATTGTAGAAAATAATCTATGTAGACTGAGAAAATAAAACCGTATAAATAATCAAATCAGGTAATAGGAGTTAAAACAGCATCAATAGCCACATATCCTGAAGAATAATTCAGTGAGTATGATCTAAAACTGAAGAATAGAGTTTGGAAATTACTTCTTCTTAGAAGTATGCATGTTTTTTCTTGACCCTAGACACCAGTACATTTTGTGATGAAGAAATGATTGTGTAGAGGAATTTCTTCACATTTATTTCAGTATTTTTATTTTGTTGAAGTCATAATAAGGTTAAATTAGTACCTTTTAAAAATTAAAAGACAGTTGAATTCATACAAAATCATTTTTTTATTTTTAAAGAAGCTTTAGATTACATAAATGATACATTGAAAATATAGGGGGATTCACATTTTTCTCACTCATTCCCTTCCCACATTTTCCCCCATTAACAACAGCCTTCATTAGCAGAGTACATTTGTTACAATTGAAGAACATATATTGAAGTATTGCTGCTTACCATGGTCAATAGTTTACACTATAGTTTACACTTTGCACTGCCCATTTCATTTTTTTTTAATATATCCATCCAACCTTTTACCTGTATTTATTAATAGAGAATTATTTCAGAAGATGGTCATCAGATGTTAACAGTTTTTATTTAAGTTGTCATGCATTTGATATTTTGCTTTCTGCTTTGTACTTTCCTATTTCATTTGGAACTTTACTGTTTTATTTAAGTGTTTCCTCTTAAAAGAATTAGAGGAATGTGTTTTTTTCCTCCTGTTTTGATTCTCTCCTCACTCTTGTTCCTCGGCTATCTGACCCTCTTTTGGTAAATCAGCTGCACCTGTAGATTTGGCCATCTTTCTATATTTGCTCCCAATCTAGATCTTTCTTTCTTTCCTTTCTTTTTTTCTCACAAAAATCAAATCTACCCATTTCCACAAATAAATTTTATGGCATTTCCATAAACTACACAATAAATAGAGTGCAAACACAAGCATATGTTTACCTTTACTTTTTCTTTCTAAAAATATCAATTAAATGCAGGCCCTGTCAACTCTTAAAAGAGAAACCATCTCTTTTTTCTCATTATCTATATTTCAGTTACAACTTTGATTAGCAATAGTTACATATTAAATAAGTTTACATGTATAAATATTTGACAACTCTTCAGTATCTGGAGAGTTTCCATTTTGCAACAGGCTTGGACCATAGCAACAGGAAGTTTTAAGGGGCAGGACCAGAGTTATGCAAACTGACTTTATTAGGGTGTCACCATGATGGATAAGAAAAATCCAAGAATTTAAGGAAATAAGTAAATGATCTTCAGTGTGGCAGGGATTCCTATCCCAGGCGTCCATTCTCATGGGAATGGGTAATTATAGATGGTAGCAAAACATACAATCTGGAGGCTTGTCATTAAAATTCTACCTGGCTTAAAGTAAAGTCCAATTAGTGTCTAGACAACAGGAAGAAGGATTAATCCCTAGAAAGAGCATTGCAAGAAATAAACTGGTCAACAGGGCCCAAATCACAATGGTGGAAGATCATATTCCAATCTTAAATTGGAAACTGGACTATAAATCAGAAAATCAAGGTAGGAAGAAATCCTTACAAATTGAGATGTGAAAGCACAATGAAAGTGAAAGGGGAAAGCAATGTTAGATATTGGATACCAAGGATAATTCCAGACACTACATAATTGGTACTGCCATGTATAACTATGGTTGATTCAGATATTAGGGCTAGAACTGGAGTTTTCATTCCTTAAATAGCCTAGGCTGGGATAGTCAGAGACTGGCAGTAACAGAAGGTTAGGATTCTAGTCTTTTGATAGCTGCGTTAAAATTCCAACATCTGTGTCATCCCACGTGTGGGCATCTGCTGATTGTCTTTTCCCATTCTAGTTGATCATTTTCTTGGTTCTTGGTATGATGAGTAATTTTGGATTGTATCCTGGAAGTTTTGAGTATTGCTGTGTAAGTCTCTGGCTTTCATTTATATCTTCTGTTTAGGTTCAGACTACACAGTTTGACTGTCTTTGTGGGATAAACTTACAATACCAATGTAGTTTCTAAAGTCTCTGCAGTGTTATTCTGCCCCACATCGGTGATACTCAGATGAATGGATTCTACCCACAATCTCTGCAGCATCAGCCTGGCGGGGGAGGAGGGGTGAGGGACATCCATCCTATCGGGAGGAGGCATGGATTTGGTTTCACCTACCAACTCTGCTGCTGCACACTTATGGGGTGGGGGAAGACCCAGTTTATTCCCTGGACTTGATTTGAAAAACAGGCAGGTGTGGTTAGAAGGTTCTGTTCGGCTGCTCTCCCTTTCCAAGCTTTTGACTGGAGAGAGCAGACTCTTGGGGGTCTCTTTGGACTGTGTTCATTGGTATTTCTGAGTTGTGCTCTCTTAAATTCTGTCAGGCAGGAATAAAAATCAAGGAAAACAAGTGAAAAACAAAACAAAAAACCAGGAGTTCACCCCCACCCACCCCAGTAGTTTCCTTATTCCTGAGGTCTCAGTCCCCCTTCTTTCCTCTACCTCTCAATATCTTCTGGTAGGACTTACCACCTTAGTCCAAGTTTGTGTGTGTATGTGTGTGTGTGTGTGTGTGATTAGCCAGAGAAATAAAATAGAATCCCTTTACTCCATCTAAGATCTAACTTTAAATATTAAAAACCAAAACAACCTGATGACTATTCCAACTTAAATGCTAATAAGCTTATTAATTTTAATTATTGATAAGATCTAATGCGCTTGTTTTGTTTTGTATTGATTTATAACAGCAGTTCCAGAAATCTGTCTAAACATCAAAATGATCCTGCACTCCAGGCATTTTCATTTATTAATTCTCTGGTTGGAGAGCAAGTTCCCTTTTTTTTTTCTCTTTTTAAAAATAGCTTTTCTAGTGATTGTGGTAATGAATACACTTTACAAATCACTGACTGAAAGTATTAAGATTTTTTGTTTTAAATTTTTTAATTAGAGTAATTGTGGGTTTACAGAAAAATCATGTAAAAATTCAGGGTTCCCATATACTCCCCCATTACTAACACTGTATTAGTGAGGCACCTTTATTACAACTGATGAAAGAATATTATAGTTGTATTATTAAATATATTCCAAAGTTTACATTAGGGTGTATTCTTTCCAGTATACCATCTTATTATTAATACCTTACCTTAGTGTGATACATTTGTTATAATTTAAGAAAATATTATTATAATTGTACTATTAATTATAGTCCATCATTTACAATATGGTTCACTATGTTATATAATCCTGTTTCATCTTTTAATTTCTATTCTAGTAACATGTTAGAACATTGTACTACCATTACTATCACTCATTTGTAAAACTTTAAAACAATCCAAATGGAAATTCTGTACAAATTAAACATTAATTCCATTCCCTACTCCAAATGAAGCCCCTTGTAACCCATATTCTAGATTCTAGCTCTATTGAGTTTGCTTATTCCAGTTATTTCAAATTAGTGAGATCATACAATGTTTGTCCTTTTGTGCCTGGCTTATTTCACTCAACCTAATGTCTTCAAGATTCATCCATGTTCTTGCATGAATCAGAACTTCATTCCTTTTAAACACCAAGTAATATTCTACTGTACGTATATACCAGATTTTGTTTGTCCATTATTCTGCTTATGGACACTTGAGTGGGCTTCCATCTTTCAACAACTGAGAATAATACCTCTATGAACATAAGTGTACAAATACCTGTTTGAGTCCCTGTTTTCAATTTTTTCGAATATATACCTATTAGAAGGATTGCCTGTTCATATGGTAATAATATAACTAGGTCTTCCATACTGGCTGCACCATTTTGCATTCCCACGAGCAATGAATACATTTTCCTATTTCTCCACATTCTCTCTAGCACTTGGAATTTTCTTTCTTTCATTTTTTCAAATAGTAGTCCTTCTAGTGGTTGTGAAATGGTATCACATTGTAGTTTTCACTTGCATTTCCCTAATAGCTAATGATGTTGAGCAACTTTTCAAGTGCTTTTTAGTCATTCGTACATTCTCTTTGGAGAAATGTCTATACAAGTCTTTGCCCATTTCCTAATTGAGTGGCTTTTGTCTTTTTATTGCTGAGTTGTATGATTTCTTTTTAAATACTGGATATTAAACTGTTATTGGATATATGGTTTCTGAATATTTTCGCCCATTAAGTAGGCTGTCTTTTCACTGTCATGATAAAGAACTTGATGCAAAAAAGTGTTTAATTTTGATGAGGTTCCATTTATCTATTTTTTACTTTAGAGCTTGTGCTTTAGGTATAAAGTATAAGAAAACATTGCTTAGCAGAAGATGCCAAAGATGGTTCCCTAAATTTTCTTCTGGAGGCTGTATAGTCTGTATCTTAAATTAAGGACTTCAACCCATTTCGAGTTAACTTTTGTATATAGTATGAGATAGGAATTCTCCTTCACTCTTTTGAATATGGATATCCATATCCAGTTCTCCCAACTGGTGGACTTGGCAACCTTGGCAAAATCATTTGCCATAGATTTGAGGGTCTATTTCTGAAATGTCAGTTCAATTCTATCTATCCTCATGCCAGTATCAAGCTGTTTTGACCACTGGAGCTTTGCAATAAGCTTTGAGACAGAAGTATGAGTTCCCCAACTTATGTTATTCTTTTTCATTACAGTTTTGGCTATTCAGGACCCCTAACCCTTCCAAATAAATTTGATAATTGGCTTTTCCATTTCTGCAAGTAGGCTATGGCAATTTTTATTGGGATAGTGTTGAATCTGTAAATCATTTAGGTAGAATTGGAACCTTAAAAATATTTAATCTTTTAGTCCATGAGCATAGAAGAGTCTTCCATTTTTTTAAAAGACCTCCTTTGATTTCTTTTGAAAAAGTTTTTGTAATTTTTCATATATAAGTCCATTACAACCTTGGTTACATTTATGCTCAGATATTTCATTCTTTAGTTGCTATTGTAAATGGAATTTTTTTTTTTCCTCCCCACATTGCTCATTACTAGTGGTAGAGAGAAATACTACTGATTTTTGTGTGTTGGTCTTGTACTTTGCCACTTTACTGAATTGATTTATTAGCTCTCATAGCTTTGTTGTAGATTTTTTAGGACTTTCTATATATAGAATCATGTCACCTGCAATAGGAAAGTTTTATTTCTTCCTTTCCAATTTGAAAGTCTTTTATTTCTTTTCCTTTCTTTTTTTTTTTCCTAATTGCTCTGGATGGAACTTTCAGCACAGTGTTGAATAACAGTGGTAACAGTGGGGATGCTTGTCTTATTCCAGATATTAGAGGGAATGCATTTAGTCTTTCATCATTAAATATGATGTTATATGGGTTTTTCATATATACCCTTTTTCATGTTGAGGAATTTTCCCTTTACTCACATTTTTAAAGTGTTTTTTATCAAGAAAGGATGTTGGATTTTGTCAAATGCCTTTTCTAAGTCCATAGAGATGATCATGTGATTGTTCCCCTTTTATTTGTTAATGTGGTATATCACATTAACTGATTTTCTTGTGTTGAACCACCTTTGCATACCTGGGATAAAACCTACTTGATCATGGTATATAATGCATTTAATGTGCTGCTTAATTTGATTTTCAAGTGTTTTATTGAGGATTTTTGTGTCTATAGTCATAAGAGAAATGGTCTGCAATTTTATATTCTTGTAGTATTATAGTGATGCTGGCATCATAGGTAGTGTTCCCTCTTTCCCAGTTTTTTGGAAGTGTTTGAGCAGGATTGGTATTAATTATTCTTGGACTGATGGGTAGAATTCATCTGTGAAACCATCTTGTGCTGGGTTTTCTTTAGAAGTTTTTAATGATTGATTCAATCTCTTTACTTGTAACTAGTCATTGAGAGCTTCTATTTCCTCCTAGAGTCATAGTAGGTTGTTCATGTGTATTTAAGAATTTGTCCATTTCATCTAGGTTTTCTAATTAGTTGGCATTTGGTTTGTGACAGTTTGAAATTATTTTATGAATCCTCAAGGGAGGAAGATTATGTTTTTGAACTAATCCATTCCTTTGGGTATAAGACCATTTTGATTGGACTACGTCTGTGAGGAATGACTTAGGTTGAGACTCCACCTCCTTGTTGCATCTGACATTAAATGTGTTTACAGAGAGAGAAACACAGGGAAAAAGAGCTACAATATTATATTGATCCTGCCATGTGAAAGAGAGGATCACAGGAAAACAGAAGCACTGAGAGGCTCAAGATGCTGAGGCCCAGGGAGAAATGAGCCATATGCCTAACTCACAGCTGAACTCAGGGGGAAAGTGGAGCAGCCAGGACTGATAGAGAAGGCCTAGAAAGAAACAAGTCATATGTTTGGTTGCCCACAGCTGAACTCTGGGAGATGGTAGAACCTGGAGGGGAAGGCAGAGACTTTGGCAGAGACTGGTGTCCATCTTTCTTTGCCATGTGACTGGACAACAGGATCAACAGTAGCTGACATTGATGAGAAAGCACCTCTTATGGTGCCTTGATTTGGACTTTTCATGGCCTCAGAACTGTAAGCTTTTACCCCAATTAAAATTCTTTTATAAAATCTGACCCAATTCTGGTATTTTGCATCAGTAGCTCTTTGGCAAACTAAAACACAGCTGTTCATACTATCCTCGTGAGATTGTTTTTATTTCTGTGGGCTCAGAATTCATCTCCCCTCTCTCATTTATGATTTTATTTGCATCTTTTCTCTTATTTTCTTTGTCATTCTAACTAATATAAAGCTCAATATTATTGAGCTTTATGAAGAACCAACTTTTAGTTTTGTTAATTCTATGTTGTTGTTTTTTTTTAATTCTCAATTTCATTTATTTTTGCTCTAATTTTTATTTCTTTCTGCTTGCTTTGGGTTTGACTTGCTGTTCTTTTTTTATTTTTGCCATGTGGGCAGTTATCTCCTTAATTTTAGTTCTTTGTTCTTTTTTTAAATGTAAGCATTTAGGGCTATAAATTTTCCTTTCACCCCTGCTTTTGCAGCATCCCAAAAGTTTTGAGAGCATATGTTCTCATTTTCATCCCAGCCCAAGATATTTACTGATTTCACTTGTAATTTCTTCTTTGACCCACTAATTGCTGAAGAATATGGTAACTAATTTTCATTTATTTGTGGGTTTTCAATTCTCAGCCTGTAATTGATTTCCAGCTTCTTTCCATTATGGTCAGAGAGGATGTTTTGTGTCATGTTAGTCTTTTAAAATTTATTAACACTTGTTTTGTGACCCAACATGTGGTCTATCCTGGGGAATGATACATATGCAATTGAAAAGAATGCTTATCCTGCTGTATTAGAGTGCAATATTTTCTATATGTCTGTTAGGTCTAGTTCATTTATCATATTATTCAAACTCTCTGTTTCCTTATTGATCTTCTCTCTAGATGCTCTATTTATTGATGAGAATGGTCTATTGAGGACTCCAGATATTACGGAGAGCTGTCTATTTCTCCCTTCAGTTTTGTCAGTGTTTGCTTTATGTATTTTTGGGTACCACGGTTAGATGCATAAATATTTATTATTGGATCTTTCTTGGTGGATTGTTCCTTTTATTAATATATAGTGTTCCTCTTTGTCTCTTATAACAGCTTTTGACTTAGGCTATTTTTCCCAATATTAGTATACCTACTCCAGCTATTTTTTAAATTTCTGTTTGCATGGAATGTCTTTTTCCATCCTTTAACTTTGAATTATTTGGGGGGGAGGGGTTGGAGGATGGGTCTAATATAGTCTCTTGTCAACAACATAGACTGTAGTTGCAACATGTTTTTATCCATTCTGTCAAGCTGTGTATTTTGATTGGGGAATTTAATCTATTAATCTTCAGTGTTATTTTATCAGCAGTACTGACTGCAGCCATTTTGTTCTTTGTTTTTTGTATGTCATACCTTTTTATTTTCTCTCTATTTCTTTATTTCTATCTCCTTTTCTACATACTTGATTTTTTTGTGATGTATATGACTGGTTCTTTTCTCATTTCTGTTTCTGTATATAATTTAAATATATTAATATTTTTGTGTTACTCTGCAGTTTGTATTGCACAACCTACATCTATAATCTACTAATTTGAAAGATACCAACTTAGCTTCAATAGATTCATTTTCTCGGCTCATATATCCCTCTGTTTCCCCTCTTTATGCTGTTTTCCCTCACTACATCTTTATATTTGCATGGCCATTATCAGGAAATATGCCTTTTTCTTGTTCAATTATATTCTGACTCATAGTAATTAAAAAGCAGAGTTGAATATTGAGGATACAGTACTTTTGGGTTTTACATTTGCCTTTTTGTTTACCTTCACTGAAGATCTTTATTTCTTCCTGCTGTTCCAAACCACTCTCTCCTGTCTTTTCCTTTCATCCTGCAGAATTCCCTTTAATAATTCTTGTAAGACGAGCATTTTGTCGATGAACTCTTTGTTTTCTGTTTATCTGTGAATATTTTAAACTCTGTCTCATTTTTAGGACAGTTTTGCCAGATAATGCATTTTTGACTGGAATTTTTTTTCTATTTCAGTATCTTAAATATATCATACCACTGTCTTCTCACGTCTGTGATTTCTGATGAGAAATTGGCTTTTAGTCATATTGAGGATCCCTTGTATGTGATGAATCACTTTTCTCTTGCTGCTTTCAGAATTCTGTCTTTATCTTTGACGAAAGACATTCTGATTAGTATGCATTTTAGAGTAGGTATATTAGGGTTTATTCTATTTGGAATATTTTGCATTACTTGAATACATATTAATGTGTTTTACAGGATTTGGGAAATTTGGGGCCATTATTTCCTTAAATATATTTTCTGCTCCTTTTAACTTCTCTTCTTCTGGCACACCCATTTTACATATGTTTGTACACTTCATGCTGTCACACAAATCCCTAAGACATTGCTCAATTTTTTTCTATTTTTTTCCTTTCTCTGTTCTTCTGATGATATGATTTTGATTATCTTGTCTTCTAGTTCACAGATTCTTTCTCTGTTTGTTAAAATCTGCTGATGTTTGCCTCTAATGTATTTTTTTATTCCCTCCCTCCCCTGCGGCTTGCTTGTTGTCTGCTCTCTGTGTCCATTTGCTCTGTGCTCTTCTGTGTTTTTACTTGTCTCCCTCTTTTGTTGTGTCACCTTGCTGAGTCGACTTGCTGCAGTGCTTTTAGGCTGGGCAGCTCTCCATGGTGTGTGGGCCAGCTTGCCTTCACAAGGTGACCCTGGGATGCAAATCTAGGGCCTCCCGTACGGTTGATGGGAGTCCAACTGACTGAGCCACAGCCGCTTCCCTCTAATGTATTTTTCATCTCTATTACAGTGACTTTCTTCCCCATAATTTCTATTATGTTTGTAGTTTAAACTTTCAAATTATTATTTATGTTCACATATTGTCTTCTTAATATCCTTTGGCAGCTCTATATTCATATTTTCCATCATCTCCTTGAATTGATTTAGGAGATTTGTTAGAACTTCTTTGATTAGTAGTTCCAAATTCTCTGTCTCCTCTGAAGTTTTAATTTGGTCCCTTGACTGAGCCATATCTTCCTGTTTCTTAGTATGACTTGTAACTTTTTGCTGATGTCTGGGCTTCTGATTATTTTGCTGAGTTAGCTCTGATGGTCAGTTTCTCCCACTTGTCTAAGGTTTAATTGATGGTTGGCTTTGTGTTAAGGCTCTTCTTTGACGCTTTGTCCAGCTTATTCTGTATCTTTAGAGTAGCCCATGTTTAACTGTTCAGATTTTCTCAGTTCTTCTTCAAATGTTTCTTGCCCTAGATATGTGGTATAATTTTATAGATTGTATTTTGTGTATAGTTGCTTTACCTCCAGGAGAAATCTTCCTTTTCTCTCTCCCTTCTCTGGTAATCGTGATCTCTTCTGTTTGTTTTTGTACATAATTTTCTTCTCAGCTTCTATGCTTTGTTTAAAGTCTTTCTCTCAATCAGTGTCCCCTTTTCTTTTCACTTTTCAGCTCTGGGACACATACCTTATTACAACAGCTCCATTCTCCTCCTCCCCCACCCCCATGCTTTTGTTTCTCTGAGGCTCTTTTTGCCTCAAGTTTCTTCTGCTTTAGGGTATCCCACCCCAGTGACCTAGATGGGGTCAATCAACAAAATTGGGTTAATCCTCAAAGGCCCAGTTTGCATTTAAGTAGTTCAGCAAACAGTGACTGGAGTGAGTCAGTATACCTCCTACCAGCAATTCTCCAGTGGTCTCCTCCAACCATGGCCCTTTTTTATGTGGCACTCCTCAATGGCTTATGCTCTGCCCTGGATTTCTACAGACTTGGATCTGTGCCTGGATATGTGTGAGTGGGGTTCTAATTCACTGCTCTAAGTGTTGTATAGTCTGCATCCTCAGCAGGAGGGACCTGAGCCATGCTGCCTCTGCCTAATTCAAGTTGAGCAGCACTGAGTGAGGGGAAGGGGTCTGGGACTGGTAGGTGCAGGATGGAAATTTCCTATAAGCTCTTGGAGATTATTTCTCTTTTTATTCAAGTCCCTGTTTGTGGACTCCTTCTCCAATTTCTATCATCTTCCAGAGTTTTAAGCAAGTGGGGCTTGTCCTTTTATTTGTTAATCCTAAGGGAAGACTTTTCCAGGAGATATGCTATGCCACCATGTTGATGAAATCATTCCAACACCATTTTTTAAATTAGATTTTTCCCTAAACACAGCTACCAGTTTCCTCAGATGACTTGATTCTTTGTCTTAAGTCAAATAGAGCCAATGTCCTACTTTCTACTCCAAACTAATATTGCACTCCTTAATTTTTTCTTTATTATGCAATATGATACCTGCTAGGGCAGTTCCAAATACTTGTTATTTTTTTCTTACTGCATTACTTTTCTATGCACATTTATTCTTCTATATGAGTTTTGAAGCAGCTTTTCCCATACAGTTTTTAAAAAGTTGATTAGGACTTAATGGGGAATGCTTTGAATTAAGAAATAAATTTGGAAAGGATTGATACTTTTAAAAAATTGTGCTTTCCCATGATTTTGTTTTCTTTATTTTCCCCAGCAAGAATCTGGATTGTGGTGGAAGGTATGTTTAATGGCCCAAAACAAACAAACACTCACTGTATTGGATCTGATTAAATGTCCTAAATCTTTGTGAGGAAATAGTGATAAAAATATATGCTATCCTATAATCACTTTTAAAATAACACATAATTACTTATATCTAACAGTAAGATGGAATTTTTGTCCTTACTATTGTTTATTGCATTTAACATTTTCCTTCTTGATGGCGCTTACCCTTTAATTATACTCAGGGAAGGTTGGGAAATAACTTTATTATTTCCCCTTCAGTTTAAGTAACAATGTTTTTAGATATAGAAAAATAATTTCAAATTCTTCCACTGACATGAAATATTACCTTTTATACATTTAATCATGTTTACTCTGCATTTTCATTTTTACTAGAAAATTTTATATGATTTTTTTTACAACAAACATCCTCATGAAAGTTAAGCTTAAAAAAATACATGTTTCAGAATAAAACTCTGAGTTTCAAAGTTAATAAAACAGATTCAGATCATATAAAAATGAGAACAACATAGGAAGGACTCCAATTAAGGTCACTTTTCACTTATCACATTATTATTTGGATAATTAAGTAATTAGGATTTGTTAAAAAGGAAGAATACATTTTATTTAATTTTCTATTAAGCTTTACAAACTTTCTTCATCCATTTATATTTGATCTGCCCTGAGAAATGGAATCACTTTTTCCTCTTTCTTTTTGTTTTACAATTTAGCTAAAAAGCTAGTTTCTTTCTTTTTAAATTAAATCTCACTTGTATCATTATCAGTGCTTTTATTTTCTTAATTTCTCTCCCCTTTCCCTCCAACCCAATTGTCTGTTCTTTGTGTCTATTTGCTGCGTGTTCTTCTTTGTCCGCTTCTTTTGTTGTCAGCGGCACAGGAATCTGTTTCTTTTTGTTGTGTCATCTTGTTGTGTCAGCTCTTCATGTGTGCGGCAACATTCCTGGGCAGGCTGCATTTTCTTTTGGGCTGGGCGACTCTCCTTACGAGGCGCACTCCTTGCGCGTGGGGCTTCCCTACGCGTGGACACCCATGCGTGGCAGGTCACTCCTTGTGCGCATCAGCACTGCGCATGGGCCAGTTCCACAAGGGTCAAGGAGGCCCAGGGTTTGAACTGCAGACCTCCCATGTGGTAGACGGACCCCCTAACCACTGGGCCAAGTCCACTTCCCTATCAGTGCTTTTTGTAGGCATCAGCTCCTTTTAAGATTTAATTTGACATAATTCATTAGTCAATCTGACATATTTAGGTTTGCACCATTTTTTTGACATTGCTCTTGGTTATGTAAACTTCTCTAAAATTTTTTTATGTATTCTTCTAAATTTTGAGCTCTGTAGTGATATGATGCATCAGTCACATTGCTGACTTGAGATTTCTTCTTATATTTGTCAGAATAATTTCTGATTATAAAGTCAAAACCCATTTGTGAGCTCCCAAATCACGTTGACTTTCATATGTTGCTATTGGAAAGGAAGTTTGGAGGCACAAGCATTATTATTACTTTTTAAGCTGGATTAAATTTCCCATATCTAGTCACCAGCTTTGTGTAGGTGGGAAGGGCTTGTGATTATAGCAGCAATGTAATCCCCTGGGACCCTGTTGTGAACATGAAATAAAGTTTCTGATCCTAGGATCTCAGGGAACATGGAGTAAACTTCAAAACCATCAATTGGTGGGTGACCCTCTGACTTCTCTCAATTGTCAGTTTTTCTGCCATTTTGAAATCATCCAGTTCTCTATATTCAATTCCTTTCTACTTAATTTCTATTTCCTCCTCTGAAAGGTCACTTCCATTAAGTTTTTCATCTCAGCCATATATATATATATATTTATTTATTTCTGGAAATTTGTTTTAGTTTTTTTTCCTTTATTCATAGTTGTTCACAATCTTCCATTATTTAGGAATTAATTTTATTTTAATGTATTTCATAATTCTTAAAACATTTTATTGGGTTATGTTCAAATTTTTTATCACTGCCTTCATATGTATTTTGTTAATTGAACCCTTTCCATTGTAAATCTACAACTTGGGTCAATACTTTCAAATGTGTGTGTGTGTATCTGTTGATCTCATCTCATGACTACTTCCTTCTCTTTCTTCTTTATTCCTCCTAGCTCAAGCTTTACCTGAAGCACCCCTTGAGAGCAGGGAATAGTATGCTCTTTTTTTCTTGCTTTTTCCCTTTTCTGGTTTATCTTCCTTGCTATGTTGAAATGGAAAGGCGAGAAATGGAGATACTTACCTAACTGCTATTGTTCAAATCTCATATACTTGCTGTTTAATTTCAAAGTTATTTAGGAATGCTGACTTTTGTGTTGGGTAGACTATTAGGCACTTTGTAATTGTCATAATCAGATTTATCTTTAGCTTGTATATTTTAACCATGTAAATCCTATGAGAATATTTACCTGGGGAGGTTTTGCCATTAATTTTGTCAGTCATACTACCCACTACCCATACTTCAATCAATTTATCAACTTGGGGTTTTCTGATCAGAAAAATTTAGACTATAAAACTAGAGTAAGGCTTAGGGTTGTGATTTCAGTTCAAGGAAAGTTTGTCATTTGTTTATTTATTAGCCTGGGCAGTCAAACACATTTCCTATACTGGTGTGGGGATTTTGTCTTTTCCCTTACTTGCCATTTCACTGAAAGTATAGCCTTCCACAGTCCTAGATAATGGAGGTCTTGAGATATCCAACAAATATTTATTGAACAGCTGTCATGTGCTAAGCACAGAGTCTTGAGACACTGATCCATTTATCTCTTAGATAGGAAAACACAGGTCCTTAAATTTGCAGACCTAAACATCTCTCCCAGTCTTTTCACATGCCTTTTTACCCCTGCAGAGAATCTACAGCATTGCCTCAAACGTTTAAATTTTAATCTTATTCCTGAAATATTGTAAATTTCTTTTCTTTTGAGCTTATCTGTGCTTTAAAAATGTTTTATTTTCCTGTATTATAAACCTGAAGGAAGATTTAAGGTTAATTTATGGTGCCTTTGTTAGGATCCTTTAACTTTTTGTAATTGTATTCTCAAAAGCATATTTTTAGTGAGGAATTGGTAATTAGCAGAACATTAGTATAACAGTGTTATTAATTTCTATTTTATCATTTATTTATGGGGTTAATTCAGAGGTTCAAATGCAAATGATGTTGACTTTCTTTCCTTCCTATGCAAATAAAGGATTTGCTCTGAAAATTAATATGAGCAAGACTATAGAAATATATTTTATTAAATCAAGAAACTAATTGTTTTCTCAAAGCATTCAGAAGTACAATTTACATAAAAATAGTGGTATACTTATTACTAATCATTTTTATCACTTTATTAGAGAAAATCTAAAGGATTTAGTAATTAGGAGAATCTTTTATTTTATCTTAAATCATGATTTTCTTATATAATTATACTGTGGTACTTTTAGAAATTATCCAACACAATCTTTTCTATAATTCTCTCTATTGTCTTCTCCAATTGGTCTGAATTTAATAAGAAAATTAAAATACAGAATCTTAATAATATATTGAGAAAAAAATTATAGGAAATTTTTTCCTGTCATGGATTATATTATAAAAGAAATAGTTTGAATCACCAACTGTATTCTCCTTGAGATACCCTTCTCCAGACTATATCTCATATTTCCCATCCTTTTTCTCCCCCTTATCTCCCTAAATTCAGTTGGAACATTTCAGAAAGCCATTAACTAACTTCTTAAACTTTGATATTACATCATATTGATTGTGTTAAATAAGACTTATGCAGACACTTCTATGGGATTCCAGATCCCTGACCCCAGCATTAATTTGATGTACCTTATCATTGAAAGAGCTTGCTTATTGATATGGAAATAGGAATGCCAAGGTCCTGATGTGCTTCTGCTTCCTGCTGTCATTCTTTAAAAAGACTGACTATGGCCACAGTTCTGCTTTGCAAGCAAAGATAAAGTTTGTCCAAGGTCATGTTTCCAAATCTGGCCTAGTTTGTACTCTACCAGTTGCAGCTTACTTGCACCTTGATAAAGTGCAATGTATTCATTTATAAAATGAAAACCATGACTACTACAACTACCGCCACGATCTCCTCCTACCATAAAAGTGCACTATTATTATATTAGCTCTTATTTGTTAAAAATGATAGTATCAACTTTAATAGTGCCAATTAAGAGTTTAATAACTCCATTTTGTGGATGAGAAAACAAGTTTGGTGAAGTTGATTAATTAATTGATTAATTAATTAGCATATAGTCATAGAATGACTGGAATGAGATCTCTAGGCTGTTGGATCGGTGCTTGATATCATAACACTGACTACATTAAGATATTTACTCTATTCAAGTTAAGAAAACCAGACAATTCCTTCATCAAGTATTTTAAATCTTAATTACAATTTATTTACATCAAATAACTAATGATAGAAATTAGTATTTGTTAAGGTTATTGGAGATTTCAGCAAAAAAAGGAGAGCTTTGATAACCTTAAATTGACAAAATTGACAAGTGAATGAAGAAAGGGTAATGGGGCTAGAAATTCAGCAGTTGCAAAACTGCAGTAATAAATAATACATCATCCATAGCATCATAGTTAAGAGCTAGATATTAAAATAGTTACAAATTCCAAATATTAAGGTTTATGTTCTTGGTTATAGAAAAGACTCCTAGTTCATCACTTTGAACCTATTTACTGTTACTTAACACATAATTCTATGTCATTGTTGTCTGGGGGTCAAACATTTCTAATTACAAAAGAATACGAATATTTCTGTTGTCAGACACACTAAAAGCAAGAAATGCTTTCAAAAATCCTACCCACCCACTCCCTACACAAGCATAAAAACAAGAATTTTAGGTTAAAGATGTCAGACTGAGTATATGTGTTTAAATATAAACCTAACACCAGGTAAAAGAAGATAAAATGACATAAGCATATCTAAAATATAAACCCATTTCTGAAAAATGAATATTGGTAGGAAGGGAAGGGCACTGAAGAGGCAGTGCCACTGAAGAGGCACTGAAGAAAGCATATTCCTGAGCAATGACTCTGACTCTTATACTTTTCCTAGTGAAGGGTCATTGTTTTCTGTTTGTTTGTTTTGTTTTGGCTTACTTTCAGTCTGTTGCTGATCAATACTTTCGTACAATGCAATAAAAAGGAAATACTAGAAAACTAAAGAGACATAAAAAACAAAACCAGTGTATTTATTATTACATGCAATGGGTGTAAACTTGCTCTGTCAAGTTGCCATAAAAGTTCTAAATGGTTATGCGCGATTTCTGCATGTATCTCTTTACAGAAGGATAACTCATGGTTTGTCAACCTACATAATTCTATGGACCAAGGTTGGAGCATGGTTGGTTTTAGTACATATGGAGGAGGAATAAAAAGAAGAAGAGAAAGTATGCACTTGCAGAGATGTGACAAGGCCTGGGACTCAGACGTGCCAGTTGGATAGAGGAAATGAGGGACATACTGGGTTCTAATCTGGGATGGGACTGTCAATGCACAGTATTCTGCTACCCAAGTTTTCAAAATGATCAGGTCCATTTGCTAGTTTGCATGATGCTGACCTTGCAAATTAATAAACATTATATTCACTATACATTGTTTGAGAAAGCAAGGAAATTGCTGGTGCATTTTGGTAATGGTTTTCTTCAAAATCACTTGCACATATCCTATTTATTATAACAACAAAACAGCTAGGCATGGTGACATTTTGGCATAAAGAATCTCTTAAGACTTAACCAAGTGAGCTATAGCAGTTACTGGAGATACACACTTTGTCCTAGAGATTATTAGCTTCTTTGTTCCTCACACATTTATAGACTTTTGGTAAAAGTTTGATAAATGGATGAATAAAGATGTAGGAAAAGGAGATATAGGTCATCTTTAAAAAGTTAGTTTATGTAGTCTCCAGTAGTTGAAACTTCCAGTTTCTAGACCTTTTTTGGTATATGAAGACTTTAAAGTAAAAATGATATGAAGTTAAAAGACAATTATGTATTTTGAAAATCTAATGTTCATCAATCAGGATTGTTTAACTAGTAAGTTATGGAAAACATCAACCAAACTGAATTAAAGAAAAAAGTGAAATTATTGACTCATATACGTAGGAGAAAAAGAAAAAAACATTTGACATTTGATATCTAACATTTGGCATGGATTAATCAGGGCTATCAACCTTGCAGTCTATGGCTGGTTTCTCTCCCCTGTCATGCTAGACAAGATCTTGCACTTTGGACACAGAACAGCTGCCATAATTTTCCAGATTTACATCTTTCACATTTAAATGATTCACCTGTCTCTTTCCCAGAAACCCCAGCTCGTGTCTCACTGAGACTCTTTGGTTCTAATTGGCTTTTAATTTTATTTTTACTTTTAAGGGAACTTTAGATTCATAAAGTTACATTAAAAATATAGGGGATTCCTGTATACTGTACCCCATTCCCTCCCACACTTTCCCCCATTATTAGTGTTGTACATTTGTTGCAATTGATGAACTCATATTGAAGCATTGCTATTAAGCATGGTCTAGAGTTTACCTTATGTTTTATACTTTGCACTGCACAATTTTATAGTTTTTGACAAATTTTATAAGTTTTGACAAAATGTATAATGGTTTGTATCCGTTATTACAATATCATGCAGAACAATTCCAATGTCCCCCAAATGCCCCATGTTACACCCATTCTTCCCTTTCCCTCCCCTCAGAATTTCTGGTGACCACTGTCTTTATATCAATGTTACAAGTTCTTCCATTACTAGAATAATAATGTCCACTTTAGCCCATGTTCTAATTGGGTTTTATGCATATCAATGAATTAATTGCCATGGCCCTAGTAATGCAATGCTCCACATGGCCAGAACTAAGTAATTTATGTATGGAGGCAATTCCAGCAGAAGCTCATGGGCTCACAATAGGGATGGTTTGGATCCTTGACTGAAAATAATACTAGTAAAAGGATAAGGGTGAATGAATGTTGGGTGGCCAAAGAACAGATATCTGCTATGATCATCGTCCAGGCAATATTTACAAACATAAGGCATTGTCAGTATGATTGGATTTATTAAAACTTTACTCCTCACATGCTTGTGGCAGAGACTGCTCTTGACCTCTAATCTCTATCCATTCTTCTCTCCTGTTATAGTAATAGACACCTAGAATTTTAGCTGCTTTACATTCTTGAAATAAAGACTTCATGATCCTCTCTTTCTTAAAGCCAGGTGTGAACATAGGAATAATAATTCTGGCCAGTGAGATACATCCAGAAATGGTTCCTTTTCAAAGCTGAAAAAAAAAAAAGGAAAGGTCTTCCTCCTCACCTCTGCTCAGCACATCCTAATACAATTAAACAGTCCAAAGGCAACAGAGGCTATAATGCATGTTCTCTAAAAAGATCAATAAAATCAATAAACTTCTATCCAGACTAACCAACAAAGACCACCACCACAACAACAAAAAAATATCAAAAATGAAGGAGGATTCAACTTTACTGTTCTGATAGCCATTTAAAATATAATAAAGGAAATATATGAATAGATTTATATCTGCAAGCATAGCTTTTTCATATATACCTGTGTTATATTTATTGATTATATGAACTTTTTTCATTTATTGAAATATATCACTCATACATAAACATACATAAACAATAAATGTATAATAGTTGTGAACTTACAAAACATATATAATATCAAACAAACATATTACATCTCACCCTACCACCAATAACTTGCATTGTTTTTAAACCTTTTAAACTAATGATTAAAGAGCATTGTCAAAATATTACTACTAAACAAAGTATTTTTCCCCTAACCAATCTGATTATTATTATCTATATATCATTTATATATGAACATATATAAACAATTAAGTGTATGTAAAAGTTGTAAACTTATAGAGCAAACATGCATAACATCATGTAAGGGTCCCATACATCAACCCTCCACCAGCACCTTGCATTGTCATGAGATATTTGTTACAAACTATGAAAGAACACTGTCAAAATCTTACTACTAATCATAGTTCTTTCTTACGTTTGGTATGTTTTTACTCCAACCCACCCTATTATTATTTTCTAAATATATTTTTATGACAGAAGTTGTAAACTTACAAAACAATCATGCACATGTGCAGAATTGGTTAAGTTTATTCCTGACTATTTGAGTTTAATCTGTCATATTTTATTTTCACCACTCTTTTGACACTTTTAGTTATTTTTATTCATATAATCTTCATTTCTAGGCTCTCTTCCAGGCCTCTCTCTCCTGTCTTTTCTTTTCAGGCTCTAGCACACCCTTTAGTATTTCCTGAAAATATGGTCTCTTCCTTAGGAATTCTCTCAGTTTCTGTTTATCTGTGAATATTCTAATTTAGCCTTCATTTTTGAAAAACAGCCTTGCTGGATATAAGATTCTTGGTTGGAAGATTTTCTCTTGTAGTATCTTAAATATATTAGACCACTGTTTTCTTGCCTCCATGGTTTCTGGTGAGATCAACACTTAATCTTATTGGATATGCCTTATATGTTATGCATTGTTTTTCAATTGCTGTTCTCAGAATTCTCTCTTTGTTTTTGGCCTTTGATATTCTGATGAGTATGTGTCCTGGAGTTGGTCTATTTGGATTTTTTTAGATGGGAGTACATTTTGCTTCTTGGACATGGATATATACGTCCTCCAATATGGTTGGGAAATTTTCTACCATTATTTCTTCAAATATTCCTTCTGCCCCTTTTCCCTTCTCTTCTTCTGGGATACCCATGACATATGACACGTTTGTACACCTTTTGCTGTCATTTAGTTCCCTGAGACCTTGTTCAATTTTTTCCATTCTTTTCTTCATCTGTTATTTTGCATGTTCACTTTCAGAAGCCATTTCTTCAAGCTCACCGATCCTTTCTTCTGCTTCCTCAAATATGCTATTATATGATTCCAATGCTTTTTTAATTTCATTGATTGCACCTTTCATTCTCATAAGATCTGCTATTTTTCTATGTATGCTTTCAAATTCTTCTTTGTGCTCATCCAATGCCTTCTTAATATCCTTAATCTCTTTAGCCATCTCATTGAATTTATTAAGGAGACTTGTTTGAACATCTATAATTAGTTGTCTCAACTCCTTTATATCATCTGGAGGCTTAGCTTGTTCCTTTAACTGGGCCTTACCTTCTCATTTCTTGGTGTGGGTTGTAATTTTTTGTTGGTGTCTTCACATCTGGCTTGCTAGAGTGTTTTTTCTGGGCACAGTTTTTCTCTTTAGTTTAGGGTTTCCTATCATTTCTCCCTTGCTGGTTTTGCAGTAGGAGCCAAGCATGTAGTTGGTACTGTAAGCTGCGGAGGCTCTAGCTGCCCTCATTGCACCAGGCACCAATGAAACTTCTTCCAACTTTCTTCTTTGCCAAGGGTAGGGACAGAGTCACAGCTATGTGGAATAATCCATGTGCAGTCCTAGACTATAGTTGCTCAGGGAGACTGATGAAGCTTCACATCCCTTTCTCCCCTGCCTAGGGCAGGGATGGAGCTGCAGGTATGGGCAGCAATCTATGCATTGTGGATCCAAGATGACCCCAGTTGCCCTGGTAGACTTCTGATTTTCAGTCTATGCCAGCCAAAATTCCCTGCAGTTACCTGTATAGGCTAGAGCAGGATTCCTTAGCCTCCTCCCTGCCAGAGGCATGGCTGAAGCCTAGGAGAGCTCCAGGCTGATCTTCGTGAAAGAAACTGTCAGCCTTGCTTCCCCTCAGGCTGGGGGCAGAGTAAGAATGGTGGCTACTGGCCTCTTTCTGACTTGGGCTGGTTCTTACCCCAGCTGTTTCCAGGGTTATCTCTTAGTCAGCCCAGTCTACCAGTCAGAAGCTGAAATCGGCAGTCAACTCTCTCCTCCTCCCCAGATTCTGGTAAATGGAACTTCCAATTCCTATCACAGAGCAGCTTCTTGGACAGCTTGTGCCGCCAGAGTAGGATAATCACTGACCTCCGCGGCTTGGCTGGTAATTTTCCAGAGAGGCTGGCGCGGGAACCTGCAGCTTCCTCCCTGCTGGAGGTAGAACTGGGACCTAGGCTAGATCTGCAATATGATCTGGATGGAAAGAAACCAGTCCCCACCAGCACTGGGATTTTCAGTCCACCTTGCTTCCCCTTGTGCCAGGTGCAGAGTTAAGATGGCAGCTCCTGACCTCTTTCTGACCTGGACAGGATCAAACCTTAACTGTTCTCAGGATCATACTGTAACCCACTAAATTTCTCATCATAGCTGAAATTAGTCCCCAACCATCTCTTCCTCCCCTGTTTTGGGGAAGTGAAGCTTTCAATCCCAGACACAGAACAGTTCCCGAGGCAAATGTGCCTCCAGTGGAGGATGGGTACCAGCCTCCTTGGCGTGGAGTGCTCTACTTTTGAATCTTCTCTGCAGATGGGCAGTCTTCCCCTTCCACTCCCCCAAGGACATTGCAGGATGTTCTTCTGGCCTCCTGGAGCCCCCAAACAGGTGCTTCAGCTAGCTCCAGAGAGCTCTGGGTGTTTGCTAACTGCCATGTAACAGGAGCTGACTCTAGGAGCTCCTTACTTTGCTGCCATCTTGCTGGTTTGATTATATGAACTTTTTAAAGAACTATCTTTTCCTCTATTATATTTGTTTTTAATTTTATTAATTTCTGATCTAATTTTTATTATTTTTTTCCTCTGCTCAGTACAGGTTTAAATTGTTCCTTTGTCTTTAGTCCCCCAAGGTGGCAGGTAGAGATAATGATTTTATTCTTTTCTAATATATGCATTTTAATGCTATAAATTCTCCTCTAAGTACAACTTTAACTGCATCCCACTAATTTTGATAATTGTATTTTCATTTCCATTTACTTCAAAATATTTGTTTAATTTCTCTCCAGACTTCCTTTTTGGCCAAATATTACTTAGTCTTGCATTTAATTTCCTGATGTTTAGGGTATTTTCCAGCTATATTTTTGATATTTGATTTCTAGGTTAATTATACAGTTTTTCTGAGAATATGATTTATATATTTCATATTCTTTAAAATTGGTTGAGGTATGTTTCATCACTCATAATTGGTCTATCTTGATGAATATTCCTTTTGTGATGAAGAGAATGCATAATCTGCTGTTATTGGATTCAATATTTCTAGAAATGTTAATTAGATCTGTCAGTTTTTGTTTTATAAAGAAAGACTTCATCTGTCCCTCACTTTTGAGGGATAATTTCACTAGGTAAAGAATTAAAAGTTATTTTCAATTCCCTGTCTAATAGTTCCAGTATCTGTTTTATTTGAATCCAGTTCTGATGCTTGCTTAATTTTCTCAGAATACTTTTTTTTTTTTTGCTTGCTTTGTGACCTCTTGCAATGTTTTGTTGAACATCAGCCATGTTTTATCAGGTAATGAGAACTGAGGTATACAGATACTTTTTATAAGCATTTATGTTTTTCTGACTAGGATTTGGGCTATGTTTAAAGTTTTCTGAGTCTTCCCATTTCTTTCATGTCCTAGTTTTATATCTCTACTATTGACTTTTGACTTTCCTAAGTACTCCAAAGAGTCAGTTTCTTGCAGCACTTTCAGTTGTAATCCAGTGTTGTTATTATTATATATTGGAGCCTTGTTGGGGAGGTGATGTTGTGGGGGAGAGAGTTGTTCTATAACTTATGATTAAATATAAGTCTTTTAATTGCTTTTGTCTCTGGATTGTGACTTCTACCTGTGTTTCTCCAATGTTATAAATATCCTCTACCCTTTCCCCTTTGGTGAAGCAGGAAAGCTAGAGAGGCACAGCATGGAAAGCATTGCCTTCTCTCTCTCTTTTTTATATATAGCTGGTTCTTCTTTTTAAAAAAATATGTATAATATTTAATTTTTTAAAAGATACTTAGATTACATTAATGTTAATTAAAAATACAGGATATTTCTATATGACCCACTCCCTGCCCCTCCCACAATTTCCCACATTAAAATCATCCTTCATTAGTATGGAACATTTGCTACAATTGATGAACAGACTTTGGAGCATTGCCACTGAGTATGGATTATATTTTACATTGTAGTTTTTACTCTTTCCCACCCAATTCTGTAGGTAATGGCAAGATATATAATGGCCTGTATCTGTCATTGCAATGTCATTCAGGTCAATTCCCAAGTCACAGAAATGCCCCCATATTACACCTCTTTTTCCCTCTCCCTCCCCTCAGAACCTCCAGTGACCACTGCCTCTACTTCAATGATAAAAGTTCTTCCATTGCTAGAATCACAATAAATCTATAGTAGAATACCAGTAACTCTACTTTAGTCCATTATTCATTCCCCAATCCTGAGGATTCTGGGATGGTGATGCCACCTCTGCCTCTAATTGAGAGGGGGCTTAGATCCCATGGGGCAGATTTGGGCTATCTTGCTTGCAGTTGTGAACTCTCTCTGTTCCTTCAGATGGACATTGTTCATCATCATCTCCTTGTTAGTTGTCCTGGGTGAGTCCAAAGAACTTGAGAGTAGGTGTTGCAACTCTGTTTGAGATTCAGGGCCCAACTGGCACATGGATAGTCCAAAGATTTAAATCTCTTGGAAATACACCTATCAGGTATAGTACTAACTATGGGTTCAAATAGAAGGGGCAGAAGAGCCATGTGTAGGGAAACCACAACTGATCCGATTCTGTCACACTAGGGAGCATAAATTCTAAAGAAGGACCCAGTGGAATTGCACCAAACCCCTGAGCTGTCTTCCCTCCCTATAGTGTCTGGATGTCTCCAGAGCTCTCAGGAACCCTGCTATTTGAGGCAATATTTACTTTGGCAGTCAGTGAGATCATTCTGATACATGGATAAGCATAACTTCTGGGATGACCCCCCGACTCATTTTACAGTCTATTAGCCATATAAACTAATTTGTCTTTATCATTTCCCCTTTTGGTCAGTCTTTTTTCAGTTGCATTGCTAGTTGACCCATGAGCGTAATCCTTCAGGGAGTCATGTCCCATGCTGGGGGGAAGATAATGCATTTATTTGCTGAGTCTGGCTTAGAGAGAGGCCAAATTTGAGCAACAAGGATTCCAACACCTTCCTGCTCATTGTGTGTGTCCACCCACTTCTAGGGAGTGCCCTGCCCTAGAAGCCTGCCCTGGAGCATTGCCATCTACAGCTTGGACAAATCATAATTCTTTTCCTTGGCAGTAGGTCTCTATTATGGAGAATACTTTGAGGTATAGTTCACGGTGAGAAATTTCCCCCTACCTCCTAACAGTGCTATGAAGAGATCTTCCTCACATCTTCCCAGTGAGGACCTGGTGGTGTTCCTGGAGATAAAAACCCATGAAATTGTGGTTGTCTCCCTAAGACTTAAGCTCCCAGGCATTTCTCACTCACAGGGGAGTCCATAGTCAGATTCCAGCAATTGGCAAATATTCCCATTTAAGTGTTCTGACCAGTTTAGCTTCTGTTCAGGTAAGCAAAGCTCAGCTGCAACTTTCTGGATTTACCTATTTCTCTAGGTTATGGGATGCCAGTTTGCCTTACAAACTGTCTTCTATCATTTGTTCAATAAAGATTGTTGATTTTCATTTCATTCAATGTTTTCTTGTTATAAGAACAGAAATGATGAATTTCCAAACCCTTTTTATGTTGGAGCTGAATCAAAAGCTCCAATGACATATCTTTCACAGAGAAAATTCAAAATCAATGCCTTCTATATATCAAGCACTTACTAATTAAGGAATGTGCACTTTAGGTATATTTTAAAGATGCAACTTTAAAGCAAAAATGTGTTATCACTACTCTTTTAAGTATAGTCAGTTTCTTATTTGAAAAGCATTCTGAAATTTCAAGAAAAAATGAAATTTTGCAAAGATGTGTCCCTAAAAACAGATATAGGTTGAAATCAAACTGACTCAAATCTGTATCTGTCATACACAATAAAAATTTTAAAAATTTAGAATGTTAAATTCGTAATTGTTTTGTTGATTGGGTTTGAATATGGTAAACAAATTTCAACAAATATTTGATATTTCAAATATACAGAGTGTTCTACATTTCTCCCAAAATTCAATTATATATTATGCATATTGATGCTCCATGTGAGTTTAAATTTGGGAAAAAATCATTTTGGTAAAACCTTTTAATATTAAAGCCAATGGTATATAGGAAACTAATGAAAGGATGATAAAGGTCAGGTAAAATGGAAATAAATGGTCAAAAATCATAAATACACAATTCAGTGTTATTTCCCACTAACACCAATAACGCATGCAAGAGGAAATAAGATTTCAATTTTGAAATGCATTTTGAATAGATTAAATAGAAGAGAGAATGGGTTTGTGAAAGAAAATGCTGAATTCATGTTTGACCATACTGAATTTGAAGTAATTCAGCTGGTAATATTAAGTAGGTATAATGATATGTGATCCTGTACCCCAGGGAAGAGTTGACATGGAAGTCACCTGCATAGATAGAAATAGAACTTTGAAGCCGTATTATGAAAACAACTTTCTAAGGGAAGAAACCTACAAACACAAAGATCATTGAGAACATCAAGTGATGGAGAAATAAAATAGAAGCATTTAGTAAGAGAGAGATAGGGTAGAAGAAGACACAGGAACATGAAGAAAGAAGAGTATATGGAATAATTCAGGAAGCCAACAGTTTAAGTAAATTACAAACAGAAAGAGAAGTAATTAAAAGAACACCACTATTTTATGCTAAGAAAAGATTTTGAAACCATGGTACTATTAGCTTACCACCCCTGAGCTCTTTCTCTTCATTATGTCTTTTTCCTTCTCTCTTCTATTGATTATGTTTCAGAGTTGAGTCTGTTCTTCCTTAAATTTTGTAAGAATATTAGGAGCACATTGTGCTTTAATTTAAATGCAGTTTGAGGTAGGCAGAATTCTAATAATGACCCCAATGATCCTCATCCTTGCATACTTCCCTATCCTTTGAGTGTGAATGGAACCTCTGAATGAGGTTTCATCACATTTTGTTATATGAAAAAAGAGAGATTGTCCAGAGATGCCTAATCTATTCCCATAGACCATTTAAACAGAAACTTTTTTCCAGCTGAGAGCAGAAGAGAAAGTCAGTGGAAGTTTAAGAAAGAGAGGGCTGGAGCATGGCCTGAAGCTGGCTTGAAGATAAGTGGAGCCATGTGAGAAGGAACATTGGCAGTTCTGATATCAGAGAGCATCCTCCACCCATCAAACAAGCCCATGGGGACCCAAGACCTACAACCTCAAAGAAATCTATTTCTTTCCAAAACCGAAATGAGCTTGGAGGTATTCAGTGCCTCTGGATGAGGGTCCCGTTTTGCTGAGAACTCCATGTTGGTCTTGTCAGACCCTGAACAGATAGCCTAGTGGATCTACAGAGCTGTGAGTTATTAATGGGTATAGTTTAAAGTCATTCACTTTGTGGTAATTTGTTTGCAGCAATAGAAAATGAATATACAGTTTATTTAAGCCAGATTATTCTTAGTATTTCCACTTGTACCGTACAAGCCATACCAAAAATGATGAATTAATGTAAGCTTGCAATTTTGACTAATTAATTACCTCAAATGTAATTATTAGAAAAGTTTTAGTGGTATGGTGATAATTGAATCTCATATTAAAATAATAATACACAGATATCTCTATTCTTGGTAATCATATAAAATAATGATACATGTTCATTAATTTTGAATTAGTATATGAAATGATTAACTCTTAATTTGTAAATTTTGAGTTTGTAAATTAGACAGATACTGGATGGAAGTTTAACTTTGTATTCCCTACCTAAGAAATTAATATTTAAAAATTGAATTTACTAGTAAGAATAAGCATGTGATTAAAAGATTAAATGAAAAGATAACAAATACGTAAAGATATCCTCTATTTAAAAGAATCATTTTTATATCATAGTTCCAATGCTAATTAAACTTTCTTATTTATCTACCAAAGCAGGTTGCAGAAGATATTTACTGATAATACTAATAAAGTATAGTTTAAGTTGTAATATGCTCTTGCAGAAAATGGAGTCTTTATTTTTAAGCATTCTGCACTTAAGGATATTGACTTGTTCAATATAAAGCTCCTCTGTTGAAAAAAATTGACAAGTACATGAGATAACATGCAAAACAGAGGTCAGATTTTTAAACTGTAAATTTGGTATTCCTTTAATATTACAGATAGAATCATCACAAGGAAAAGCTTCCATATGTACCCTACCTTAAATGTATTTTCCCATTGTTACTGTAAATTAATGTCAATTAAATAAATTGATTCATATGCATAAATTTTAATATACTTTTTGAATTTTCTTTTGCTTTGTTATTTATCCTTAGAATTACATTATAAATTTTAAATTATGTGTTTTTATAATGTGGAATTGTTCTATATTTGATTATATTTGGAATTTCCTTGTCAAGTCATTTTTAAATTGAGTTGAGAAAATTTTCAGTTTAAAACAAATGCAATATTGTATATAAACATCTATAAAAGATTCCTATTCCCCACAAAACACATAACACACATACACACAATAATAAGGTTGAAAATATTGACGGTGGAAACTGGCCTTTTATGTGCTGTGACTTTGGAAGGACTATTTTAACTACTGAATAAAATATAGAGATGGTTATTTGGTGTTAATAGGATTCTACTTTTGTGAAACATGCTGGGAGATTTAGAATAGGCTACAAAGAGAGACAGATTGACACAAATTGGATTTAGCTACCAGTTACATATGAATTTATAGGAACAATAAAAACAGGTTAAGTTATTCTTGACAGATTTAGAGGATTGAAACAAGGGAAACCCAAGGCAAAAGCAATATAAAACACAATTTAGAAGCACAAAGATCACAAACAACAAAAGGAAAATGTGAGCTTACTAAAGAAAATTGCTGCCATTTGGGGTATAGCATTTTCAAAAAGGTCTATGAATATGGAATTTCCTAAATTTATATTCCAGTAAAATTAGCATTTTACATAAAGGAAAATTTCAATATATTTTCACTTAAAGGAAATTGCATTCCCCTCACTAAAACTTTCTAAATCTTGTTGAATTAGCTGATGATATACTTTTATTTGATAAAACATAGATGATATATGCTTTTGCCATCATCTAGCTAGAAATAAATCTCTATAAAAAGTGAAGAAGTAAGAAGTACTAAAGAAAGTAAACATATTAATTAAGGGCCTACTGTATGCTCATCAGTTTGCATAATTTATTGAGCTTAAAAAGCAAAATTCACTTAGCATATTTTACAGATACAGAACAGAAAGATCAAAGAAAATGAACAATTTACACAGCTACTCATTTTCAGAAACCTGATTCAAATCCAGCTGGGCGGTCTGTTCACAAATCTCATGGTTTTGTCACTAGATGATTTGGTCACCCATTTTATGCCTTTAAGTTGTTTATAGGAAAATGCAATTAGGAATGTACATTTACTGTTTAAAAGTCCAGTCATTTTTAATTACTAATGATGAAGCAATTACATCATTTTATAGGCAAATTTATGCAAGGAAATTCTAACATTAACAGTGGGACTAACCAACCTAACCAAAACTATGGTGTATCCATGGAATAATTTTTTATGAATTTACCTCCTTGTTTCCATTTTTTTTTCTATGTAAACATTTCTCATACAGCTACAGGAATTTGGTCATTTAGTTGACAGTTTATATTGTGTAACACCAAGTTGAAAATTTGTTCTGGAGTCAAAATCAGACTAGAAATAAAGCCATCAACTAAACTAAACTAGAGTCATAGCCCAGATTACATTTATTTCCAAAACATCTTTTAAAAATACTATTTTTAAAATATTTTTATATAATTAAATACTATTTACAATATCTAATAACCATTTCCACTGCTTTGCTTTAATCCTTCCTGTGACTCATATAAAGAGTAACAGAAGAACTTGTAAAATTCATATAAAAGCAGAGGTCACCAGAGGTTCTGAGCAGAGGGTAAGGAAAGAATAGATGCAACATGGAGCATTTGTGGGACACTGGAAATGTTTTGCATGACATTACAATGACAGAGACAGACCATTATACATTTTGTCAAAGCCTATAAAGGTGGGCAAAGTTAAACCATAATGTAATGTACTGACCATGGCTAGTAGCAATACTTCAGGATGTGTTCATCAATTGTAACAAATGTTCCACACTAATGAAAAATGTTGTTAATCGGCAAAGGTGTGGGAGGGTGAGACATATGGGAATCCCATATATTTTTGATGTAACATTATGTAATCTAAAGCTTCTTTTAAAAAAAAGAAAAAAGAATATATTGGTTGAATTCTTAGACTCTTTTATATTTTATTCTCCACGTTTACTTACTATACATGGAAAAAGAAAATTCTCATTTTATGAAAATTACAAGTAATGGAAAGGACTCATGATATAAAATGACTACACATATGAGGTCACATCATTTCTGTTTTAAGTAGCAGAAATATTTTTAAAAAGGAAATTTGATTAGAATTTTGCCTCGTTACCATCTGTAACAGATATTGGTAAAATATTGATGATTTCCAACTGCTAAGCTTTCATAGGAAAAATTCTAATGAGTCTGGGTTGCTTTCATCTTACTGGTCTATTTTTGTTTGTAAAGGAGATAGATACTTGCAATTGCTACTGTTTGCTTGGGAATAAAACACTCTTTAATTCAGTGGTGTGAAATTGGTTTCTTCATCCACTGCTTCTGTTAAACTAGAATATTTACATTTTAGAAGTGTTTTTACATATCCAGTATGCAGATTAAATTATTTATTTTCAAGTAATGCTGTAATTAATGGATATGTTATATTTTTCCACATTTAATGTATTTGGTGCCTTTTCTTCCTCTCTCCATTTATCCAAACCATTGCTAACTTAAAAGCTTGGATTGTATGATTGATTTTATATAGATATTGCTGTTGGAATCTAAGGCCTTTGCTCACAGGTACTGAGACACCATTTAAGATCTATTTGTAGCTCATTTGGCTTAGAATTAGAACTCTGAAAGTAAAAATATTTTTTTTATTTGACTCACTATGTGGATTGATAGGGCAATAATGGCCCTAACCTTTTACCCACAGGCCCAGTCTGAACCTGTCATATAACTTGTACCTAATGAGATGTTAGCACATGTGACAGAAGCAGAGGATCAAAAAAAGTGCTTGGAAATGTCTCCTCACGTTTGCTCTTCTGCCATGGCTATAAGGACACATTCAAGTGAGTTTGTTGGAGATGAACTATGTGGAAAAAATCATTACTCATTCAGCCCTGCTGAGGTGATTCTAGATAGGTCCACAGCCAGCTGCCCTTCTAACATGCAAAAACCCAGATATGATCAGTGGAACTAACTAGCTGACTAAAGATGCATGGTGAGTCCAGCTGAGATGAGCCAAGCCCAGGTTGGAACAGCTGAACCCCACAAACTTGTGAGCTAAAAAAATGTTTACTTTAGTACGTCTCTAATGTTTTGTGATGTTTGTTACACAGAATTATCATGGGCACAGACAACTGAAACACTCACTGAGTACTGCAGTTTTTTAATTGCCTTTCGCTAGACCAATATTTTCTTCAAACTGCCAATTATAACCAATTGATACATAATGCTTTTGAAAAAGTGGTAAAAAAAGGACTAGGGATGAAAATAAATGAAAGAAAATTGCAGTTAATAAAAGAAAAAATGTTTTTTGAAACTATTTTGTTGTGTGTGTCATGTGAATGTGTGTGTGGATATTTTGGATTGTGAAGTGAAATTATTTCTTAGGGTGAGTCATGGTCAAAAAGTTGGAAACAGCTAAACCAGATTGATTCTACTACTATGAATGTAACAAATGCACATCATCTGTTAAATGATAGGAGATAGGTTAAAAATAAAGGTAGCAGAGAATAAATTGATCATGCCTAGAACTGAGAGCAGATTCTCATGAGTGGGTCACTAGTGTCATTTCTGAGTGTGAAGGACAACAAAACCTTCAGGAATAATGATTCTATAAATTTAAAGCTACATAGTTTATAGGTTTTTCTAATCAGAAAAGACATTTTAGAAATTGGAATAGAAAAAAAAACACTTATAAAATGACCTTCCATCTTTTGACAAGTAAATCTAAGGTTACTCTTTTGGTATAAAATAATTAAAAGACTAATGACACATGAGAATTAAATCTAATATGTATCACACATTTTGCTCTTTCCCATGATTGATCAGCTTTGATCTTAACACACAAAACACATTCTTAGGTAACCAGGAAGGAGCAAGTAGCTATGAATAAATGAACCTTAACTGCTTTATAAACTCTGAATAAAAATTAGTAATTGTTAACTCTTAGGTGAAAAGTAGATTAGAAATCTTTAAGTGGGTGATCACTACCCGGCAGATGTCCAAGCCATTTGCCTTGCTCTTATCTGCTCTTGGAAGGTCTCTGGGGTCTGCTGAGCTCCCCCCTGAGGCCTGGCATGGAGCCAAGAGCCATGCTCTCTCTTTCAGTCCCCTCTGGAGCGTGGCTGTCATTGATCCCGATCAGCAAGTCTAGGCTTTCTGAGGGAATGAAAAGCAAACTATTAATATCTAGCACATAATTCAATAAACTAGACCAAATAAATAGAACTCAAATGAAATGTGAGAGGCAGAAGGAAAAGGAAGTTTGAAATGCATTTATAAGCAATGTACAATCAAAATATCTTATGTTACTATAGTGCCTTAAAGCTTATAAACCACATATACAAAATATATGTAAATATATGTATACATAAAAATTAAATATACAAGATTTCATTTTATTCCCTCTGTATTTGGTTTATTGCTCTCACTTTATAGATGAGATAAATATATCATACTATTTTGTTAACTCATATTCAGATTAACCATAAAGTTGATTTTCATGATTCCCAAGTCCAGCTACCTCCATTATAATCTAAGTCTAGATATAATATATTTTCCTAGAAATATTAGTGTTTTTTTTACTTAAATGACTATAATTTACCATATTTACCATTTTAAACATATTTAAACACCATAATAATTACTTTGTAAGGTATTTTGTTTTTATTTTATAAGAATGGAGAAAAGACTTTAGAGAGACTAAGCCATTTGTGCAAGTTTATAGAAATAGTAAGATGGTAGCCCTGGAATTTTAATTCTGGCCTGTCAGTTGTTAATGCATAGTGTTACCACCAGATCACACAGCTTTCTGTGCCCTCTTATAAATTACAAAATGATTTTTCTTTTCAAAAGAATCAAGAACTTACTGATAAACTCTCAGATGTCTAGGTATTTCTTTTTAAAATAAGATTACCATAAAAGGTCACTGGCAGCATATTACCACTTATGCCTTAACATGTTCACCAAATAACCTTGTTGAAAAGGAAAAAAAAGACCTTTTTTGAGTGAATGAAAAAGGACTGGGTACATATACATTTAAAACATGCATGTAATTCCCAATAATATAAAAAAAAAAAGAATCCTATTTAGGTTCTGAACTTTGATACTGCTACAATAGCATTTAAAGAAGTTAGAATTAGTTTTCATTTGTGCAAAGCTTATAAAAATTCATAATCATTAATGTGAACCTACTATATCAATAATCTATTCATTCAATAATGTTGTGTAACTAACAACTACAAATCTTCATGGGCAAAGCCTTTATTACACTTGTGTCTGGGGTCAGCCACTTTGGTGGGCTCTGTTGAATGGGGTTGGGCTACCTCACATGTCTGGGTGTTGGATGACTGCTGGTTTAGGACGGCCATATATGGAACAGTTGGGGTGATTTATGATTCTTATCCTCCAAGGGTTAACCTGGGCATCTTTGTACAGTAATGGTAAATGCAAAAGAGAGCAAGCGATATATGCAATGGCTTTTGAGGCCTACATGTGGAACTATTCACTGTCATTTACATTACGTTTTTTTATTCAATGGAAAAAACGTGACTAATCCAAATCTAAGAAGTGCAGACTAGAGTCCACCTTTTCAGAGAAAATGCACAATTATTTAGCAGATTGTGGTTACAGGCATAGGTAAAGAATAGGGTCTTCAATGCAGTAAATCCACTACACTTGATCTAATTTGGAAAAACATTCTGTCCACACTTTGAAAAATAAAGGCCCAAATATTTACTGTTAAAATTTACTTTTGGAATTAAATAATAATATAAGTGAAAGTAAATTGAGTTAAACAGAGCTCATGTCCCATATTTTCCAGTTAAAAATGTTGTACTTGTCTGTATTTTCTCATTATTAAAACTATACACATTCATTATAGAATATATGGAAATTTTTGCAAGTTTCTAAATGTCCTCAAAGTTATGAGTATAAACATAAACTAATGATATTCTAAGAATGTTCTATATATGATTAAATAGCATCTTAAGAGTTTTAATGTATGTTATACATTAAGGTTACCATTTAAAAAATATAGAGAAATTATTTGCCTAAATTCTACCAACTGCTCCTTAAAATATGAGTGCATAATCTAAAGACTCATTGAATAAAATAAGTCAGAATACATAAATAAGCTACAGTTAAAAAATTCTCTCATGAAATAGAATTATGGAATATGCAGGAACTTCAAACTGCTTTGTACAATCAAACAAGTTACTGTATGTGAAGTAGGTACTGTGATGGAGATAATCATACAATTGGGCAATATAGTTTGTAGTGCTGAATTTTGTAATTAACTTATCAAAATGAATAATATCTTACATGGAACAAGAAAAAGAATCTGACATAGAAATTTGAATAGGTAGAAACATTTTTAGAAGGTTATGAGAGTTTATATATTTGTAATAAAGGATAAATAACATAACATTATACAGATTTTTAGAAATAAGAACAAGGCCTAGAGCTGCAGCATGCCTAAGAGTTACCTCCTGCAAGCCTCCGTGTTGCTCAAATGTGGCCAGTCTCAAAGCCAAACTCAGCATGTAAATGTGTTGCCTTCCCCCAGCGTGGGACATGACTCCCAGAGATGAGCCTCCCTGGCGCCGAGGGATTACTACCAAGTACCAGCTGATGATGTAACTAGAATATGACCTTGAATAAAAGCGTCAACTCGGACCAGAAGAATATCTCAATCTACATATAATACCAAGAGTTAAAAATGCTTTGTGACCTGAATCAAAGGGGGAAATGGAAAGGACAAATACGTTTATATGGCTATGAGTCTCCAAAAAGAGCTGGGAGGTTATCAGAGGGATTGCTCTTATGCATTCCTCAGCCGAGTTCCAGAGACAGATAAAATAGATACAACCCTGGGTATTGGTTCTTCTGAGGGCTACAGAGACCCACAGGTTCTATGGTCATGGCAGATGGACTTCAATGCCATGTCAGTTGGCCCTACTTTGGAATTTGTGTTTCTGTTTGATGGAGCTGGACTCAGATGTGATCTTTGTTCACAAGCCTCTCCTGTTACTTTTACCAGAACTGTAGTTGGTGCTGGGGTTTAATATATACCCAGGAGATCTGAATCTCTGGACTGACGATGTGATAGCCAGGTCCTGGGCCTCAACAGACTTCAGCTCCTACACTCTGGTTTATTGAACTTACCCCACTCAGTTAACATGGAGGTGAACAAGGTCAACCACCACACCAGGGAGCCAAGAGTGACTACAACTGAATGCAGGAGGATTCCATGTGGAATCTAAGGCCCCTCTTGGCATAGATGTGGAGTGGACACAACCATTCCAAGATCCACAGGATGGCGGAATAGAATATGGATTAGAGTGGACTTACTGATATTCTATTCATGAACTATTGTGATTAGTAATTGAAGAAAATGTGGCATTGTTGTGGAGAAAGCGGCCATGGTGGCTGCTGGGGGTAGGGAATGGGAGGAAGTGATGAGATGTGCGGGTGCTTTCAGGATTTGGAGTTGTCCTGGGTGGTGCTGCAGGGACAGTTACCAAACACTGTATGTCCTCCCATGGCCCACTAGGTGGACTGTGGGAGAGTGTGGGCTTATGGTGTGGACCATTGACCATGATGTGCAGTGGTGCTCAGAGATGTATTCACCAAATGCAGTGAATGTCTCATGATGATGGAGGAGATTGTTATGGGGGGAGGAGTGGGGTGAGGGGGGTGGGGGGTATATGGGGACCTCATATTTTTTGAATGTAATATTAAAGAAATAAAGACAAAAATAAAAAATAAAATTTAAAAAATGCCATATGTGATCATTATAATACTGACTCTAATAGTACCTAATAATTCCAAAGATTTTACATGTTTTAGTGTTTTACCTTTTATTTTTTCCTCCTTTAATGGGTTAAGATGCTTGGCATATTACATACATTTGCTAAAGGTACTCTGGGAAATAAAATGTCATTGTGTTTCTTTTAACATATTCTACAATTCATTTTACTCTTCACTATTAAAATCTTTTTTTTCAATTTCCATTTTTCCAGTTGCACCTTAATTTTAAAAATAACTGATTTTTAACTAAGATAACAAGAAATTTGAATGGACTGATATTGAATAGATAAAACACACTCAATGGGAAAACTGTATGAATGCAAGTTAGTTACAACATATATTGTAACAAACTTAATTTTCAATTTAAAGTATTGCTTGGTTTTAGAGGCAGGAGAGGGAAAAGAGAAGAAAGGTGAGGGCGCACGGCGGACAGCGGGCGGTGTCAAGGGCGGACGCACAGCGGCGCGAAAAATGCTGCGGAGACGAAGAGTGGTGGCGACGCGTCTGCTTTATTGAGGAAGACAAGCGTTTATATAGGCTAGGGCGCTGGCGGTAGCAAGGCTAAGCCAAATAAGGCAATGTATGTGAGGGGAGGCCGCTAATTGGCTGGGGGAACGTTGGGGGTGAGGTACGAGGGTAAGGGGCGACGTGTGGGGTGCAGATTGGCTTAAGCTGAAGGCGACCTCCGATTGGTTGTTGGAGGCTGTTGCTAGGTAAAGGGGCAGAGGTGAGGTTATCATTCTGGCGGGGGGGTATATGGGGGCTGGGGCAGAAGATAAGGGAAAGTTGTGGGTTGGGTTCTGGTGAGGCCCGGGAGAGGCAGGCCGATTACCCTAGGGTGGCCCTTATGGAGACCGGATGCTGGGTGGAGATAGAGGAGGCAGCCGTTATGGGCAAGAGTAGCAGGGGGGCGACAATCTACCCGCGCCAAGCACTCACCCAGCAGGAGACGAGGCCTCATCTCAACGTGCTGGGCCTGCCCAACGATGGTAGCATGCTTGTTACCTCAGAAAGGTAAATGGGGAAAGCTTATGTGAATTATTCTTGGTACATGGTTGATACTTTCATAAACCTTGAGATGCAACACTGAATCCAGTGATGATGAAAGTCAATTCTATAGTGTCTCTGTTTATTGTTTTGTCATGATGGAAGAACTTTATGCATGAGGACGACAAAATTGTGACAAACTTTTGAAAAAGAGCAATGAATTTTTTTCTTAAAAAAATTAATAGTAAAATGAAAATAGAATTTTAAACCAAAAATCACATATAAAAAAAAACTGAAATTTTGTTTAGTCATTTTCTCTTGAGTCATCAACCAGTATAGATAATAAAAGAATACTACATGTAATTGTATAAAAAAAGAAGAGACACTAATGACTTTCTTCTTACATTAGAAAATATGTCTTTAATGTATGCTCTGATTTGCATGGTATGTATATATGAACATATATATTTAATAGAAATACATTACTACATATCAGTTTAATTGATGTATATAAGCATGTATATGCTAGATTTACATACACATATATACTATGTACATACATATATATTTACATTAATTAATGTCCTTATCTACTATCTCAATCTATTGAATTAATAAATGAACTTTCATGTTTGCATATCACTTGTGTAATGTTACCTGGATGCTCATTTATGACTGATTATAAAGACAGAATAAATATTGTTGGAAGTATTTTGCATCACGTGAAAACTCATACTAGTGTTTAAGATCCAATTGTTCCCAAAATGTCTAGGATGTGTATATATCTTGGCAAACTTTGCAGAAGCTTACAGTCCTCTTAAATTTTTTATCAGTTGTCATAAAACTTACAAGTTTTTGTTTTCCATGTGGATTGGTTTAGTGTTTTAATAGCTGTTGATTTCTTGCTTGGGTCCTGATTCTCCTTAAAATATTCCCTTTGTAGTAATTGTAAGTGGCATAAGCTCTGATATGGGAGATTGAGGCTTGGCTCAGCAGGTTTGGATTATAATCATGGGCAATCATTTTACTTCTCATGGCTCCAGTTTGTTCAAGTGAAAAATGAAGCTGTTCGCTTAGGCAATTTTTAAGAACATTTTAATTTGAGTATTCCGTAGTACTAAGATTTCATGTTGATTTTATTTATACTGTTAATGGAGAAAGAGGGAGAGGCATATGAAGAGGTTACGTAGCATGTATACTTTCCAGGCAGATAAGTTAAAAACAAAAAAGACAGGTCTATACAGTTTTTTAAAGCATTCACAAGTCAAACCTGACTTCACATGTCTGATTAGCTGAAGGAAATTTAACACATGATTAAGCAGAAAGATGTGCATTGGTAAGGAACTTATGAAGCACATTAAATTTCTACATTCCTTTTCATATTTCAGAGCATCGTATTCACAGGAGGAATGACACAAGTTCCTTTTATGGAAGGCCTTTTAAGTCTGTTTTGGCAAGGCTAAAGGAGGAAAAAAGAGAAAATATATAAAGTATCACATCAAATTTTACTGATTTTTTCATAGCTCTTTTTTTACTCCAAGAAAGAACAAAGGAGAAAGAAAATAGAAAAAAAAATGACTGCTTATTTAAAAATAAAGCTACTTTTCAGTGCTATGGCTTGTGCCTATATACTTCCTATATACTTCAACTTATTGATAAACTAAATTTCTTATTTGAATTCAAATTCTCCACAAAGTCAACTAAATACCACAACTTGATTTTTGTAAAACTTGCCATTCAATGAAATTCAGTCTTAGTGATAATTTCTTCAGGTGAATCTTCTATTATTTCTATTACAATCCTGAAAAACACCATTTTCAAATAAAGGTTTCCCTTCTTGACAAACCAGCCAGTCAGTGAGATTAGAACACTTTTTAAAGTTAGAGAAGCATTTCTTACCTATGAGTGTCACATGCTGACAGGTAACATATGTTACAAGTAAGAAAAGCTAGAGTTAACACCAATTAAACAATGTTTAAACAGCTGTGCTACAAAAGAGAAAAAAAAAACACTGAAATACTTTATTTCTTAAAAAGAAATTCAAAGTGCAAATCATTACTTTGATCAGGTAAGAGTAAATTTTAGAGAAAAGGAGTAAAATGAATTTGTTGATTGTAGGTACCACTATAAATATAAATAGAAAATTTAAAAAGGTTAACATTCTGACCCATACAAGCAAGAAGAAAGTTGTTTCTTAAAGTTGATATTACTGAATTTTTATAATGGATGTCTTGACACAATATGACCTGTTAACTGTTTATGGTTTTGGGGAATGAGACTCATAGGATAAGAGAAGAAGTCATCATGCACTAACAACTCTTGAGGCGTTAGCTGGTCTTTCTGAGTTAGTTTTTTATTTACTAAAATATAGCTGTAGCAGTGGTACTCAACTTCTGAGCAGCTTCCTTTTGAATTTGCAAATATTTAGTGGTTCTTACAGACTTTATTAGTTTCCTAGCTGCTAAAACAATATCATGCAATGGGCTATCTTAACAACAGGAATTTATTGGCTCAAGGTTTCAGGGGCTAGAAGACTGGCTTCCTCCTGGGTCAGTATCTTATGGCTAGCTGCCAATCTTTGGAGTTCTTTGGCTTTTCCATCACATGGCAATGAACATGGAAGGGTCCTCTCTTTTCACTTTTGGATTCCCTTGTCTTCCAGCTTCTGGCTGCTCCCTGTGGCCTCTCCTGTGTCCAGATCCTTTGTGTTTAAGGACTTTAGCCATGTTGGATTGAGACCAACACTCATTCATTTTTGAACACACCTCAACTAATAACGTGACCCAATTCCCAACAAGGACCAAACCCTTCATCTTAATGATGATTTTGTCACCTGCTTTTAAGCTCTTGAAGTTTACAAAAGCAAAATCTGATGCAATACCATCATACAATCGTTTCCAGGGCAAAATGTTCTCTAAAGTGGAAAAAATATAAAATACCTAGATGTCAATGTATTTCTGCCATTATTGATTGAGGCTTGTCTAACCCTATGATCTTCTGGAGGAGTCCTACTATCGCCCCTTTACTTATTCTGATTTTCATTTTGGAGTTTTTTTTTTTTTTTATAAATTGAAGTAGAACAAAGCTATTGCTTGATTGCTGTGTATTTCATTGCTCATTAAAAAATCAAAGTAAGAGAATCAGCAAAATGGCAGCAGAGTAAGAAACTCCTAGGGTCAGTTTTGCTCCAGGGCAATTAGTAAACACCCAAAGCTATCTGGAGCTAGCTGAAGCACCTGTTTGGGGGCTCCAGGAGACCAGAAGAGTATCCTGCAACATACTTGAAGGAAAGGAAGGGGGAGAAGGCCCACCTGCAGAGAAGATTCATAAGTAGAGTGCCACCAAGGCTGGTGCGCATCCTCCACTGGAGGCACAAGCCACCTTGGGAGCTGTTTTGCATCTAGAATTGAAAACTCCACTTTCCAAAAATGGGGGAGGAAGAGGCAGTTGAGCACCAACCTCAGCTACTGGTAAGTAAATTTGGCAGGCTAAAGTATAATCCTAAGAACAGCTAAAGTATGAACCTGTTCAAGTCAGAAAAGGCCAGTAGCCACCATCTTAACTCCATGCCTAGCACAAGGATAAATGGGATTGACTGAAAATTACAGTGCTGGTGGGGACTGGCTTCTTTCCACCCAGATCAGATTGCAGCTCAAGCCCATGTCCCAGCCCCACCTCCAGCAGGAAGAAAACTGGGGAACTGTGCCAGCCTCTCCGGGGAAATTACCAGCCAATCTGCGGGGGCTGCTGGTTATCCTGTTCTGGCAGTGCATTCTGCCCCAGGAGCTGTTCTGCAGCTGTAATTGGAAGCTCCTTTTCCCAAAAACAGGGGAGGAGAAGATGGTTGGCCTCTGATTTTCGCTACTGATTAGTAGACTCAGCTGGCTGAAGAATAGCCTTAGGAAGAGTTAGGGTGTGAATCTGTCCAGGTCAGAAAGAGGCTGGTGGCTGCCATTTTGACTCTGCCCACAGCATGAGGGGAAACCTGGCTGACCAAAAGTCAAAGTGATGGTAGGAACTGGTTTCTTTCAGCCAGCTCAGACTGTAGCCCTAGCCTACGCTTTAGTCCCACCTCTGGCAGGGAGGAGGCTGCACCAGCCTATCCAGGCAACTGTAGGTATCTTTGGCTGGCACAGACTGAATAATCACAGGTCTACTGGGGCAACTGCAGTCATCTTGGACCCACACTGCATAGATTGCTGCCCACACCTGCAGCTCCATCCCCACCGCAGGCAGGGGAGAAAGGGAAAGAAGCAGCATCGGTCTCTCTAGTCAACTAGAGTCAAGGCCTGCATGATATGGATTATTCCACACAGCTGTGACTCTGTTCCTACCCCTGGCAAAGGAGAAAGTAGGTGGAAGCTTCATTGGTCCCTGGGGCAATGAGGGCAGCTTGAGCCTCCACAGCTTATAGCTCCAACTACATCCTTGGCCCCTGCTGCACAACCATCAAGAGAGAAAGGGCAGGGAGCCCTAAACTAAAGAGAAAAACTGCACTCAGAATAAAAACTCTAGTAAGCTGATGCCAAGACACCAACAAAAAAATACAATCCACAACAAGAAGCAGAAAGATATGGCCCAGTTAAAGGAACAAGATAAGCCTCCAGGTGGCATAAAGGAGTTCAGACAACTAATCATAGATGTTCACAAAATCTCCTTAATAAATTCAATGTGATGGCTAAAGAGATTAAGGATATAAAGTAGATATTGAATGCATATAGAAGAATTTGAAAGCAAACATAAAAAAATAGATCTTATGGGAATGAAAGGTGCAATAAATGAAATTATAAAAAAACATTGGAATCATATACTAGCAGATTTGAGGAGGCAGAAGAAAGGATTGGTGAGCTTGAAGAAATGGCCACTGAAAGCAAACATACAAAAGAACAAATGAAGAAAAGAATGGAAAAAAAATTGAGCAAGGTCTTAGGGAACTAAGTGACATCAAAATGCATGCAAACAAATATATCATGGGTGTCCCAGAAGGAGAAGAGTACAGGAAAGGGGCAGAAGGAATATTTGAAGAAATAATGGTAGAAAATTTTCCAACCATATTGAAGGACATAGATATCCATGTGCAAGAAGCACAACATACTCCCATTCAAAAAAATCTGAATAGACCAACTCTGAGAAACATACTAATCAGAATGTCAAATGCCAAAAACAAAGAGAGAATTCTGAGAACAGCAAGAGAAAAGCAATGCATAACATTAAAGGAATACCCAATAAGATTAAGTGCTGATTTCTCACCAGAAACCATGAAGGCAAGAAGACTGTGGTCTGATATATTTAAGATACTACAAGAGAAAAATTTCCACCCAAGAATCTTATATCCAGCGAGACTGTCTTTCACAAATGAGGCTGAGATTAGAATATTCACAGATAAATAGAAACAGAGAAATTCTAAGTAAGAGACAAAATTTTCAGGGAATACTAAAGTGTGTGCTAGAACCTGAAAAGAAGAGACAGAAGAGAGATACCTAGAAGAGAGTCTAGAAATGAAGATTATATCAATAAAAGTAACCAAAAATGTCAAAAGAGTGGTGAAAATAAAATATGACAGATAAAAATAAAATAGGAATAAAGTTAACAAACGATGTAAAGCACTCGTATTCAGAAAACCACAACTCAGTTTTAAAAGAAATTTTTAAAAGGGCCTAAATAACTGGAAGAATGCTCCATGCTCATGGATTAGAAGACTAAATATCATTAAGATATCAGTCCTACTCAAATTCATATATGGATTCAATGCAATCCCGATAAAAATTCCACCAGCATTTAAAAAAAGTTGATAGCATGATTATCAAATTTATTTGGAAGGGTAAGGGGTCCTGAACAGTCAGACATATCTTAGAAAGGAACTACAAACTCTCACCTCCAGACTTCAAGTCATATTACCTAGCTACAGTGATAAAAACTGCATGGTACTGACATAAAGACAGACACATAGACCAATGGAACCAAATTGATGGTTCAGAAACAACTCTCACATGTACAGTCAAGTGATTTTTGACTAGCCTGTCAAACCCACACAACTCAGGCAGAATAGTCCATTCAACAAATGGTGCTGAAAGAATTGGATATCCATAGCCAAAAGAAGGAAAGAGGACCCCTATCTCACACCTTATCCTAAAATTAACTCAAAATGGATCCAAAAAAAGAAAGCAAGAACCATAAAACCTCTAGAAGAAATTGTAGGAAAATATCTTCAAGACCTGGTAGTAGGTGGTGGATTCTTAAAGGAGATAAGAGGAGGACTGAGATGGACTACTAATGTTTAATGTATGTAGAAGTTTTAATTAGCTTTACTGTAAAAGTGTGGAAATGTGTAGAGCGGATAGTAACAAATAGTAAGAGCTATTTTATAAATGGGAATGTGACTGAAAATTGTAATCTAGGTATGTAAATGCCAACTGACAGAATGCTAGAGAATAATCTAGGAACTGAATAGCACAGTAAATCAAGAGGTGGATGAGAATTGTGGTTGATGGTACACATGCAAGAGTGTCTTTTTTGAGGTAGAGCAAATGCACATCACTACTGCAGGGTGGAGAGAATGTGGAGAAGCATGGGAAAAATAAAACTGGAGTTATTTATAGACCATGGTTCACAATAATAATATAATATTCTTGCATCTATACCAAAGATATACTGTGTTGATAATGGGGAAGTATGGAAAATGTGAGCCAAATGTACACTATTAATGTGGTACCAATCAGATGATATTACCTTATCTGTAACAAATGTTCAACCACAGTGTGGTGTGTTGATACAGGGGTGTTGTTTGGAAGTTCTGCACATGCGCATGATTGTTTTATAAGTTTACAACTTCTGTCATAAAAATATATTTATAAAATAATCATAGGGTGGGTTATGGGGAAAACACACCAAATGTAAGATAAGGCTTATAATTAGTAGTAAGATTTTGACAATATTCTTTCATAATCTGTATTGACCATCTCATGACAATGTATGGTGTTGGTGGAGGGTTGACGTATGGGATCCCTCTATGATGTTATGCATGTTTGCTTTGTAAGTTCATAACTTTTACTATATACTTATTGTTTATGTACATTCATATATAAATGATATAAAGATAATAATAATACTAATAGGTTGGTTTGGGGGAAAACACTTGTTAGTGGTAATATTTTGGCAATGCTTTTTAATCATTAGTTTAAAAAGTTTAACAACAATGCAAGGTATTGGTGGTAGGGTGAGTTATGAGAGTCCTGTATGATGTTATGTATGTTTGTTTTGTAAGTTCACAACTATTACTATACACTTATTGTTTATGTATGTTTATGTATGAGTGAAATATTTCAATAAACTTTAAAAAATCAAAGTAACAAAAAATAAGTTGAATCAAAAATAGATATCTGGTATGAGCAAAGTCTTGAGACAATTGTTTTATTTTTACACAAATCATCCCATAATTTAACTTAGTCCAAAAATATTGATGTTTTCTTTTTGGTAACTTGGGCAAGCTATTCTTAAAGTTTATGTGGAAACAAATTTAGTGTTAGGATATTTCTGAAGAAAAAATACTAAAGGTATATTAATGCTACCATACATACAAATTATTATGTATAAATATATTATGAAGAAACTGTAATTAAAACAGCGTGGTACTAGAGCATGAATAGAAAGAAAAAGCACTGGAGTGCACAAATATATCTGAATTTGTTATATGATGAGAATTGCATTCAGTAGAATAAAGACTGATTATTCAAACATTGGCATTTCTATAATTGCCTAAGCATAGGAATCCTTCTAGGCAAAGGAAATTTTTAAACTATAGCAGTAAGAATAAGGAGGAGACAGAAGAAGGATTATCACCATTTGTTGGAGACAGATAATGAGTTATGTATTGTCAGGAAACCACCACTAGATTGCTAGTCTTCAGAGAACATGATCTGCTGACTTCTCGATTTTGAACTTCTAGCCTCTAAAGCTGTGAGAAAATAAATTTCTTTCATTTAATTCAACTATTTTGTGGTATTTGATACAGCAGTGTTACCAATCTAAGCTACTTGGTAGGTAAAGCCAAAGGTTCTGGTTGGAAGACTAAAAAAGAGAGGCCCTAGGGAATCTGAAAACACTGAAGAAATTGTGGAGAAAGAAGAATGTGAAGTGACAATATAAAGTTTTTATGAATATTTGGGCTTACCCTGCACTGCGCACACAGTTCTTTTTTTATTTTTTTTGAAAGATTTATTTTTATTTATTTAACCCTCCTTCTCCATGTCTGTGTCCACTGTGCTCATTGTGTGCTCTCTGGGTCTGCTTGTTTTCTTTAGAGAAGGCACTGGGAATCAGCCTTGGGATCTCCACATTGGTAGGTGGGTGCCCAACTGCTTAAGCCATATTTGTTTCCCTCCACTGGCATAGTTCTAATCCTAAACCGCACACCAAAGACTTTAAAAATAAAAATATGGTGTAGAATACCAACCGTGTCCAGAATGGCCACTAGGTATTGCACATCCAAGACAAATATGAATATCAAAAAGTACCACTAACTGAAAATGGAACTACATTGAAACTGCAACCAAAAGAAAGTTTTTGGAAATTGTGGCCTGAAATGAAGTAGTTTAATATCCTGAAAAATAGATATAACAATATTCTACAGGATTTAAACAAGAACCAAAGTAACATCATATTCAAAATAGCCAGGATACAATCATATTATTACTCTAGCATACAAACAACCATGGAAATCTCAACATGCATGGAAAATTAAATCAACAAATCCCAAAACTGTGAGGACCCACATGTTTACATTACCTGAAAAAAGTCTTTAGAACACTTATAATTGTGTTCCAATAACAATTAGAATCAAACATTCTTGAAGGTAATGGAAATATTGAAAGTCTTAACAAAGAAATGGGATATATAAGGAAGAAACAAAATGAAGACATGGGAAGGAAAAAAGAGAAACAAAAGAAAAAAGTAGAGGAAATACGCAAGAAATATGTTAAATTCAAATCCAGAGATATAATTAATTACATTCATTAAAGAAAGTCTACCCAAGCCCATTGAAAGGCAGGCATTGTCTGAATGGATTTTTTTTAAAATGACCCAAATATATATTGTCAAAAGAAACTCACTTCAAATACAATGAAATAGGCAGATTAAAATAAAGGTATAGAAAAAATATGTGCTATGCAAATACTAATCAAAAGAAAACATGGCTCTAGTAATGTCAGCAGAAATAGATTATGGAGTAAGAAAAGTTACCAGAGAAAAGAGGGACATTGAAAAATGATAAAGGGAGTGATTTGCCAAGAAGACATAAAAATACAAAGTATGTGTATACATATATATATAAATAAAATTTTTTCAAAATATTTGAAATAAAAACTGACAGAATTTTAATCATAAATGCAGAATTATAATGAGAGTCTTGCATGCTCCTGTTCAAGTAATAGATAGAATTGATAAACAAAAATTCAGCAGGACTAAAGAAGAACTGAACAAACTCATCTACTACCTGGCATATTTAGAGAACACTAGACCCAAAATAAAATATAAAATATCAGATATTTTTTCACATTAAGTGGATATTGTCAAGTGCACCATTTTAATTCCTTTGATAAAAATTAACTACATTTTAAAGTTATTTTCTTAGCACATGTTCCTGAACTTTTAATGTAAATCTTAACTTATTAGAAACCGCTTCTAATTTAAGCTAACTTAATTCCAGTATGAATCACAAACTTTAAACCTTTATAGTTCTATTTCTCTCATTTACTGTGTCATTATTGATATACCTATTATACCTCTATATCCTACAACTCAACAATGCATTTTTGTAATTATTGCTTTATATAATTTTATGTCATTAAAGAAATTTAGAGACAAGAAAAGATCAAATATGTATATAGTTGTTAACTTCTTAATTTATCATTTATGGCTCTCTTTGTGTCCATTGGTGAATTTGAGTTACTATCTGCTACTGTCCTTTCCTTACTCCCAATATTGGTTGACTCCTTTCCTCCTCCTTTGTGTCATTATTATCAAATATCATACATTTATATGTAAATTATTGATTCAATAACTCCATTTTATTTTTATGCAATTTAGTTTCATGCATTTACTTTAACAGAAGAAAGGAGAATAAGAGCGTATTATAATGTGTTTACTGCTTTTTTTCCCCTTTGATTTTTCTCTTGGATTCAAATTACTCTTGGGTGTCATTACCTTTTACTCTTAGAGAAATTTGTGTATTAATTTTTTATAAGTTAGGGCTATTAGCAACAAATTCTCTGTTTTTTTTTAACTGGAAATGCCTTTATATCACCTTTATTTTTTTATTTTATTTCACTTTTTTAAAGATTTACTATTTATTTATTTATTTCCCTCCCTTGCAGCTTGCTTGCTATCTGCTGTGTCAATTCATTGCATGTTCTTCTGTGTCTGTTTGTCTCCCTTTGTTGCATTATCTTGCTATGCCAGCTTTCTGTGGGCACGGGCCATCAGCTCTCTGTTGACGCAGGCCATTAGCTCTCCATGGGCACAGGTCAGCTTGCCTTCACAATCAGGCCTTGGGACACAAACCCAGGGCCTCCCATATGGTAGACGGGAGCCCAATCAATTGAGCCACAGATGCTTCCCTATCCCCTTTATTTTTGAAAGAGAGTTTTGATGGATAGAGAATTCTTATTTGACAGTTATTTTATTTCAGCACTTTTCTCATATCTTCCTACTTCCTTCTTATCTATGTTGTTTCTGATGAATAGACATTAATCTTAGAGAGGTTCCTATGTTCATGATGAGATGTTTTACTCTTGTATTTTCAAGATTCTTTCTTTACATTTGACTGCCAACATTTTTAACACATTTTTTAAATTAAAGTTGATAGATCACACAGAACGTTACATTAAAAAAACATAAGAGGTTCCCATATAACCCACTCCCCAACCCCCATCCCCACACCATCATTTTTGTAAATTGTATTTTTTTGAAGATACATACATTACAAAAAATGTTACATTAAAAAAACATGAGGTTCCCATACACCCCCACCCCCCCACCCCCACTCCCCCCACACCCACAACCTCCCCTATCATTGTGGCACACCCATCACACTCTACCAACAATTTAAATATGAGGTGTCTGAGTTTAAATCTTTTTCAGTTTATCCTAATTGGAGTTTGGTGAGCTTCTGTGATGTGTAGATTCACCTCTTTTTTGCTTCTCCTGTTCTTCACACTGAATAACCTATATTGCCATATCTTCTAGTTCAGTGATGATTTCTTTTGTAAACTCAACTCTATTTTTGAGGTCTTCTAGCAGTGAAATTTTCATTTCAGTTATTATATTTCTCATTTCAGAATTTTCATTAATACTTTTTAAATAATTATCTTTTTATTGATATTGTCTAGTGAATGAGCCATTATAATTGTACCTGCTTTTACTTTTTTACACCTGATCTCCTTTAGATATTGAACATATTTATAATAGCTGCTTTGAAAACTTGATCTTATGTTCGACATCTGGGCATCCTCAAAGGCAGATCCTATTGCTTACAATTTTCCTATGCATGAGCCAATTTTGCTGTCTCTTTGCACTTACCATAATGTTTTGGAGAAACTGGACATTTCAGATAATATATTGTAGCAGCTATGGAAACTGAAACCCCAAGACTAACTATTTTCATTATTTGTTTGTTGATTTTTTTATTTCCTAGTGATTGTTCAATAAAGTCTATTTCCTCTCAGGGTGCAGCCTCAACTGTATCTGCTCAGATATGTTTTCTTGTTTTATTTGTAGATCTAACTTATTAGGGCTGACCTCTGCATCAGTTCAGTTTAATAGTGAGCCACTAATTGGTCAGCATTTATGCTTTAGCCCCCTGAGCCAGTAAGGTTTTCCATTGGAATGGTCTATGGTTTTGAGACTGCTTTAATAATCTGGGGAGTTTATGTGTTTGTTTGCCTCATGATCAAACATGTTCTGGTAGCTTGGAACTTCACTCTTCTGTCCCTCTTGAGAAATTACAATCTTGGACATATGTGCAGTCTCCTATATCCTACAGATGACAGTGATTTTATCAGGGGCTTATGTGGCTGTCTCTCTCCCTAATGTCCCATTTAAACATCTTGCTTGCCTATCTATATTGGTTTCACTCCAAGCTGTTAACATTCACTAAATGCTGTATTGTTTTGGACAAGGCTGTGGCAAGTAAATTGTTCCACAGTCTAATTTAAATAAATTTGACCCTCTCTGACTGGGTCTGGATCTTTGCTGGTCTTTGAGATTTGCTCCAATACCATTCCTTTCCCCATAGCAGGAACTGCTCCCTCCCGCTCACCTCTCCTATCTTGAGAAGGCACTAAAAAGCAGGAACTGGTAAAGGGAGTGGATGGAGAACCCTCATTCTTCTGGCTGCCTCATTCAGTTCCTCCTTATGGCATAGAACTCTTGTGTGTGTGTGTAACTGCAGTTACCATCCATATACCCTCACCACCCAGTATAAGTTTTTCCACAGCACAGAACCAGAGATAGAATGTGCTGATGTTCTCTGGATACAAACATGTGCATGAATATCTTTTCTGCATCAGAAAGCTCGAGGAGTTGGAAACTGCTACTCTGCTGTCAAGCTGCTGCAATAACTCTTTGGAAGCACAGAGCTGTGGTGGAATGGGGGGATGTACTCTTCACCAGCTACCTATCTAAGATCCACACTACAGAGAAGAGCTGGGGTAGGGGATCAGGGACGATCACCTAGCTGTTACCTGAGACCCAGTATCAATTTTTCATAACATGAAACTGCTGAAGATGTGAAATGCCAATGTTTCTTGGCTGCCAAGTCCATCAGAAATATCTCTTCTGCTCCAGGAAATGTTGAGATGGGAGATGCCAGTTGGCTTACAAATCTGCTGAAAGAGTGCTTCCAGAAACAGTGGGGATATACAGTCCCTGAGTAAAATTCCATGACTTTCACTATTTTTACAAATTTTTGTAGATCTTTGATTAAATGCTTTTTAATTTGTTGCAAGCTTTTTGGTTAATCTCAAGAGACTTTGAATGATAGTCTTTGCTAGTTCTGACTAGGCAAATAGATGTTTTTCTTGGAGAAAAGCTTTGCTGAGTTCCTCATATTGTCATTTTGGAAATCTTCCTTCTTAATATTTTTAATACAACTGCTATAAATATAATACTACTAATATATATAAATAGAATATCACTATTTTACCATTTTTGTGTTCTATATATTTTATTTGAATCTTCTCTCTCTTTTTAATTTATCATTCTTGCTGGTGAGCTCTTTTGCTAATCTTTCAGAGAAACAGTTTTGGTCTAATTCATTTTCCTCTATTCTTTGTTCTTATTTTGTATATTTCTATCCTTTTCTTTATTATCTCTTTCTTATTATCTTATAGAGGTTGCTCTTTTTCTAAAATACTGATTTCAGAAATAGGTTTTTGTGTTCATTACCAATCAAGGTATTATTAATTTTCCTGATGAGACCTTTTTAATACCATGCTTTCTTTTTAATAATATTTCACCACAATTATGCAACATTTTTATTTAAAAAATTAATTTGTTGTGGAAATAGTAAAAGGAAAGAAAAGGAAGAAAAATACTTCCCTTTGCATCCAACATTGTCACTCCAAGATGATGAACACTTATTTTACACCTATATAATTTTGCTTTGAAATATTAAATAATCATCTTTAATAGTTGAAAAGACCTTAGACCTTAGGGTTTACAACTGATCTGTAATTTACCTCAAGGCTTTCCAAAGCTGAGAAGACTTTATAAGCCAAAAGGATTTTGTTATTTGATTTGTTTTGTTTTATATGATTGTTCACAAGAAGAGACTCTGTGGCAATTTGAGAGGGTATTTTGGAGATAGGACTTGCTTTTTCAATGAGGTGACCGACCACCTTTTCTTCTTAATCATGATATTCCTCCAAATCCCAGAATTTGCTGTTATTACCCTGTGTTGATATTTACATTTTAAACTTTGAGCTCCCAAATGTTCTGAAAATTTTATCATTACATTCATCTTTTTAATAATAGTAGAATTTCTTAAGTGATGACCTAAACATGGTTCACAGATTTTTATTTTATTTAGATTTCTCTGGATTATTTATTTTTCTTTTCTTATATTGATTTGATTTTGATAAATATTTTTATCAGTGGAAATGTAAATTAGAATGTGAACAGGGAATAAATTATACTGTCCATTAATTTGGCTCAGCTGGCTGTGGTTTCTAAGAGAGACTGCTGATTTTAGAAAAAGTTAGTCTCCGAGTTAGTCTAATTTCATTGGTAGATTGTAATAAACATTTAATTTGGGGTAGAGTTAGTTTATGCTGTTGCATTTAGTTCGATCTAAGCTTAATATTTGAGTTTAGATAAATACTGTTGTTTTCCAATAAATTTATAAAACTGTAACATAGTAACTATGATCACATCTCATGATTTGCTGCTAAATGGCTGCTATTTAAGAAGAAAACTATAGTTTAGGATCTGGCCCTGCATGCATCACTGTGCTAATACAGAAGAACTGACTTAGCCTCTAAAGTTCTCTGTGGAAGACAAACCATGTATATATATAGCAACAAGCAATCATTGTCCAAGGAATAAGTCAACAATGAAGTGGTGAGAAAGTCTAAAAAAGCAGCATAGTATTGTTATAGATACTTTGACAGACTATATGAAGGTGACAACATTCTAGCATAGATGTGGCAAGCCAGTATATATATTTGCATAAAAAGAATGTTCATTTTATGGTTGTTTAAATTCTGTGTTTGTATTTTAATATCTGCAATTTAATAATGCAATTTTACCTTTCAATGTAATAGTGCAAGAAAGAGAAATATATAACTATATATATATATTCATATTTATATTAAATTTGAAGACTTAGGAAAACTTGTTGTTTGAACTAGACAATATCCTCATCTTTATTTTAGTTTATTCTAGTTTCCCAAATGTACTGATTGAAATTGTAGGTATAGGCTTGTCTCATGTAGCCAGAATTCTAAGAATAAATTAACTAATTATTTAAGAACTTTCTTAATATTGATGGACACATGATTTTAATAAGCTCTGTTATGTTTTAACATAGGTAAAAACTTAGCTTTATTGCAATAGGTTATTATGAAATAGAAAATACTACTACAGTCACCAAATATATTTGATAAATTTATAATTGAATTAAGGGGAATTTTATAGGCATTATAACTGGCACTGATTTTATTAAATAATAAAATGCTTCTCTAGTTGTCCAATTCATTCAAACATTTATAAGTTTCTATATTAATATATAAATTGAAAAGAAAAAGAGACAAAAACCTCTATAGAATGTAATTTTCCTCAACCGTTACCAAAATTCCCTATTGGTAAGAATAACAAAACACATTACACTCAATGTTTTTAACATGCAGACATGGCAATAAACATTAGCTGGTTAAATAAGCACACTAAACTGCCACAATTTTGTCCTCAAAAGATATATTGAATAACATTGTCCTTTAGGGGTGATAGAGAGTAGAACTGAGCTACTAAAAATGGAAATTTATTCCTCAGCATATTGTTACTTAAATGGAGACTATTCGATGTCTCTAAGGCTTTTCTGGATAATTTTATCAGTATATGACCCTAATACTTCAAGGCCACGAAATAGCTTTTTTTTTTTCTTCCAAGGAAGTTAGAATGTGTTCATCTTTTCTATGACTATCAAGTCTCTATTCCATACAAGTTCTTGTCCCTTCATCTAATTAAAATCATATCTTACTATTTAGCAGATGGAAAACAGCATAGTAAAGCAATGGAAAAATAATGTTCAATAGTAAAGTAACCATAAATAGTATACAGATATTTCTTTGCTGACTTTTTCTTAATGAAAGCATATTTATATGGCATTTTTGGGGGGTACTGCTGTGCTCTCCTGTGTGTTACATGGCTAGCACAATGTTTGATGAAATGAGCACAGGGACTGCAAAAGCAGATTACTCTAGTAGCAACATATTCATGATAATATAAAAAGAATGCAGAGGCAATTATACTAAGCTTAGTTCATTTTCCTTGTACTGTGGCAGAAAATAATTATTCAGATAAAGAGAAACGTGATTTCATATATGAGCCATTTAATAATGTTTAAAATTGATCATGACTTAAATTTCCTTTATACCTATGTCTTTATTCACAGTGCTTTTTCTTAACAGAGTCTTTCTGTTGGGTCATGAAGTTTCTGTGGTGAAGATACTTTTTATTCCTTTGGTAGCGATGGTAACAGAAGCTCCATTAAGACTAGCGTCTTTGCTCTACCACTGCTGTAACTCCAGAACTAAAACTCATGCCCAGCGCCGGCATTCAGTGAATATGTTGACTATAAATGAACAAATGAGAAAATCCTGTGGAGTTGTGCGCTCCCTGAGGTTTATTTATTGGTTTATATGAATATTTTGCTGATTCCTCAATGCTTGGATATTCCACCCCTTAATGACTTCCCCAATGTCTCACACTTTCTTTTTCATTTGGAATTTGGGGAGCATCGATTACCATACAGAAACTATCATTCCCTCATTCCCTGGACCCTCATCCCATCAGGTCAATGTGGAAAGTTAAGGCAAAGTTCTGAGCAGTCTGGTAAAATGATAGGAAGACAGTTGATCCAACTGCATTCTAATTAGATTCACTTCTGTTATCCTTGGCTTGAGGGATTTCTTAGACTGAAATCTGAGTTATTGCTGGCTTTTTAATTTCTTCCTAGCCCTTTGATGTTATGAATTATAATATTCAGTTTATTCTAAATCTAGCCAGAAAGTTCATTCTACTGATTGAATCGGAGATTTTCTTATTCCTCTTTGCACTATAAAAACTGTTGAGGTATTAAGTTAGTGAAAATATATACATCAAACATTTTAAATTATGCCATAAAAATAATTTTCCTAATTATTTCAATTTCCAACAACTCACTTGCCAATGTCCACGCATTGCCTTTCTTTAGGCATGATGGGAATAGATATGGCCATAAATTACAGAAGTGTCAGAAAAAGCATTGTCAGCCACAGCACTTTGCCCCATGCAGGGCAAGTCCATAATCAAAATCCTCTACTAAAGGATTCATTCTTACAAAGCTTACAGATAAACTGCATGACCATAACTTTCTGTTTATCACCTCTACTGAAAGAATTATAATATTCTGTTTATTTCCTAAATTGAGAGAATTATGAATTCTTTCTGCTATATCTATGAGTGGCATTTGAATAGCTAAGGATTTTCTTTGAAAATTATTTCCCATTAAGGTCAGCAATTATTTGCAAACTTATGAATTCATTAAAACCTGTGTTTAAAGATGTAGATATATCAATGTAAAAAAAACTGACAAGAGTAGAGTGATTGAACCTGTAAGAATTTTCCATAAAATTTATTCAGGTTAGTTTCAGAGTCAAATTCTAAATAGAATTAAAATGCTTATAACTAATTCTATTCCTTCAAGGGTTGTAGTGATCATATGAAAAATATAGACAATCAATAGGTAAGGTAACTTATCCTTTTGAGACATGGCGTAAAAGAATATCTATTTTTTAGTATAATTCCTGTATTTTGTAGCTTTTCTTTTGTTAAGTTAATAATAAAATGATGTATTTGTTTTATTAAAATACGAAAACACTTATTTTAAAATTTCGTTTAACTTTTTTTCTGCTTACAAGAAACAAAACAAGTTTGTTGCTGGAAGTAATGATGACTATGTTTTATTTAAATGTACATCTCTTGATTTTTATCTGTTAAAACATGTATTTATTTGTTTAATATTAATACCAAACAGATATTTTATTAACATGTTAACTTTCATATTTATATAATTTGGTATACTTTTCTAACTCATCTTTAGAATGAGAATACCAATAATTTGCTTTAAAGGTGGCAGACTTGGCCCAGTGGTTAGGGCGTCTGTCTACCACATGGGAGGTCTGCAGTTCAAACCCCGGGCCTCCTTGACCCATGTGGAGTTGGCCCATGCACAGTGCTGATGCACGCAAGGAGTGCCCTGCCACGCAGGGGTGTCCCCTGTGTAGGGGAGCCTCACGTACAAGGAGTGCACCCTGTAAGGAGAGTCGCCCAGCGCAAAAGAAAGTGCAGCCTGCCCAGGAATGGTGCCGCACATGGAGAGCTGACATAAGATGACACAACAAAAAGAAACACAGATTCCCATGCCACTGACAACAAAAGAAGTGGACAAAGAAGATGCAGCAAATAGACACAAAGAACAGACAACTGGGGGGGGGAGGAGGGGGAAGGGGAGATAAATAAATAAATAAATCTTCAAAAAAAATTTTGCTTTAAAAAGAAATTCTTAGAATAAATGAGCATATTATGATAATTTCAAAATTTATCTGAAGGTTAATAAATACATTTTCAAAAATTTAAAAATTATTTATCTCTTTGTTCCTAAATCCATTTATCAGAGATGTCTGCAAAAATATTTCCAGGTATTCAGATGGTAGGGTTAAATTCTATGATACAATTTGGAGGCAAAAATATCTTATTTTGATAAAGTGTTTCTCTGTTTTTAGACAATTCCAAATCTATGTTCAAGACATACCATTTATTGTATATCTTTGATGGGATCATATGATCATTAGGATGAGCAAGAATTTCCTATCACTTGAGTTTATGAAGGTTAATGCTTGACAGACTGCTTTGAAGGAAATAATTAGATGGGGCACTTTACAATCAGTGAGATGCTGTTATGAGCAATAGATCTATTTTTTTTAAAAAATCAATGGACTTTTTATTATTACATTTATTAAGAGATATTTTACGGATTTCACATACAATATTGTCCATGTTAAAGTCACATTTCCTTTTATATTCAAATTCCATCATGACACCTAGTTTTATCTCTACTAAATTATCTTTTGATTTTACTTTTTGAAAATTTTTGTATCTAAAAATTTAAAGAATGTTATATTTTATGAAATGTATTTAATTCTACTATTCTATGTCAGGACATCAATGAAGACTGATCATTCAAAAATAGTAAGATAGTTCCAAATCTTTAAAGATACTACAATCTAATTGGGAAAACAAATATTCCCACCTACATGTAATAAAATATGGTACATCCTATAGTATGATTTGAATTTTTTTCTATGGAAATAATGGCTTTTTTTCAGCAAGGTAACGGGGTTGGTCAGATCTTTGGGAAGCCAGGAGATGTGGACAGTCACAAAGGCACTGAAAGCCAAAATTTATCAAATTTGTCAGGTGAAAAAACGTGGCAAAAACATTTCAAGCAGTTCAAACCTAGGAATAATAGAAAGTCTCAAGTCTTATTTATTTGGTCTTCCATAGAGGCAAGATTGATATTTTTAAAGATTTTCTGACAATGTATCAATGACTTGTCTTTGCCTAAACTCAAGATGCATGAAAGAATCTTGACTTTATTAACTCATTCTTCAAACTGTTATTAAGCTAGACCAGGTATTGATGCAGATATTGGGGACACATTAATAATTATAAAATAGTCTTTGCCTGAAAGATTTTTAAGAACCTTGGGGCAAACAGACAACTAAAATGACATTTACATACAATGTGGTAAGCTGAATATTCAATCTCCTCTTATGGAAAGATATAAAATGTATGTAACATACATCATTATATAATTCATTGAGGGTGTTTACATATAATTAAAATAAGGTATGCTTAGAGATAAAATCAGAAGAATGCATCACAGTGATTAAAAATATGGACTCTTAACCAGGGGCTTGGTTTTGTGTGTACAACAGCCCTGCTGTTTGACTTTGGGCATGTTATTCGACATCTCTCTGACTCATTTTTCTCTTCTTTCATATGGGAAATAATAATAGTACATACCCTCTCTTCCGTGCACTCACCACAGGCACACACATAATCATCAGGACAATTGATATAAACACATGGACTTTGTAACAGGAAAACTTGTTATTCTTTCAAATTAAAAATGTTATTAACAACTTCATTCTCATCTCTAAATACCAATGTTCTCATAGCAATGAAGCTTAAAGACTTTAAGCATTGTAATTAGACTATGGGACATGGGTATCACAAAAGAAAAAAAAGTACGTTAAACTATTTTGTTATAACATTTGATCAGGTAATTGAACAAGTTCAAGGGTAAACTGAGAAACAAAATGACACTGTTATCAACATAGAAGATAATCCAATAATTGTGTCATGAAGTTAAAAAAAAGGATTCTTTTAAATATTCTCCCTTGGTATTAAGCAGACACAGTCAATTATCCAATCAGTTCAGAGCATCTGAAAGAGCCCCTTTCAAGCTTAACTCATTAAAAACTCTAAATCATAATTATTGATGTTTCACACTAATCTTCATGTATTTACTGTTTTGAAATATTTTGCAACTATTGTTGAACATTCCCTTTAAAGTACCTGCAGTTCCATATCCCAAAGTACTGTGTTAAGAAAACTATGTATTTTAAATATTTTATACAGGGGAAATGCATTAGGCAAACAAACAAACAAAGACCTGTGGAATATTCGTTGATTTAAAATATGTATGCAAAGAGAAAAAGTGAGAAGTATAGCTTTTTTATCTATTCTATTAAGCAATTATTGAAAATAATCTTTATCCGCATTTTCCCCAGATTATCCATTCATTAAACAAAACAAGGGCAAAGGCAAAATATCCATATAAGTTAGTTTTAAAATTAGGGTAGAAAATAGAATATGTGGCAGCAACATATTCCTGTACTAACCAGGTCAAGGAGATTGGGCATACCATTAAAAAAGAATAGATTTCAGAGGGAGGGGCAAGATGGCGCCAGAGTAGTGCAACCACAATATCTCTCCTACAAAAAAATGGCTGAGTGGGGAAAAATCCCCAGTGAGCTGTTTTGGGAACCCTCAAGGCAGGAGGCTTCAGGACATCAATCTAGAGAGAGTGCAACAAAAAAAATGATAACTCAAAGTAAAACCCTGAGTTTCTGGTGCTTGAGGCTGGGGCTGTGGGATGGCTAAGCCCCTCCCCCAGATCTGAAAGCCACCAGCAATCCCGGAAACTTGCTGGTAACAGCCAGTGGAGAAAAATTCCAAGAGTGGGAGGGTTCTGGTGAAGGGCAGAGAAGGGTCCCAAGAGTATGGGCTCAATTGTTTTAGACCCCCTTTTTTGAGCTTTGAGGAGCACACCTGCTGGCTTGAGTTAAAACCAGGAAGGGGGGAGGTGAGTCTGCTAAGGCAGCCTTATTTACCTAACCTTCCTGGGATAGGGAAAAATGGTCTGGGAGAAGGTGGAGTCAGGCAATTAGTTTTGTGCAACACACTCAAGGGAGGGGGCAGAAGGAAGTGCTTAATGCGCTTCCAAGAGCAGATCAAGGGTTTTCAGCAAGGTGTTGGTGCTCTCTCTCAAAGAGACTGAGAGTCATTGTTTTGTGTGGTGAGTTAATTCACCAGGGTCCCATCTGAATTTCAAAAGGGTACTCACACACAAGCTTCCTGCTTCCCTGGGGAGAAATCAGTTAGAAATTTAAGAGGGTGAGGGGGAAGGACAGATTCCTAATCAGCAGTTTATCCAATTGCAAAGAGTCAATCCTGCCCAGAGAAAGAGCAAATCAACCCAGAAAGAAAGTTTAGCTCAGTGGAGGAGTTTAAGCCTTGAATTTGCAAGATCTCTAGTTCATTTCGTGGCTTTTCTGAGAATAGTTACCCACTGGGATATTAAACGTCTAGCTGATACTTTAGGACAGTGAAAACATAGACATTATTCTTATATTAGCTTCTCTTGGGTCTCTTATTTTTCTTAAAAAAAGTATTTTGGTACATAATTTAACTTAGTTTACTTAGTAAAACCCACTTGAAAATCTGCAGCAAGAAATCTGCAGGGTAATTGATTGATAAACACCAGCAGCCTGACAATTCCACAGGGGCTTAAGAAGGAAGTCTGGTTTTTCTTAATGTTTGGTTGATTCCTTGCCTGTGGGTTCATCTGTTTTTCTGTTTTCTTGTATTTCCTTCCTCTTTATCACCCTCACCCCCTTTTTTTAAAAATTACCTGCTACTGGCTTGTTTCATGTTTGCTGTGTTTAATCTTCCTTGAATTCCTCTTTTCTGTGTGTACTGTTTTTGGCTACCAACACTATCTCTTTCCCTTCCTACACCTTTCTATCTTCCACTTTATGTTGTTCTTCTTACATTCCACCTCTCTTTGTTTTAACCCCCAATTTTTCTGGCTTTTTATTTCTAACACTCCTATTCTGTTTTCTATCTTTTATTAACTCTTTCTGTTACTGTCCTGTATTTTCTCTTTCTCTCCTTATCACACTGGCCTTTTTTTTTTTTTTTTAATTTTTTAATTTTTTATTGACTTTGTAATAATATTACATTAAAAATATATATGTGAGGTCCCATTCAACCCCACCCCCCCACCCCCCCTCTCCCCCCCCCCCAACAACACTCGTTCCCATCATCATGACACATCCATTGGATTTGGTAAGTACATCTTTGGGCACCTCTGCACCTCATATACATTGGTTCACATCATGGCCCATACTCTCCTCTATTCCATCATGTAGGCCCTGTGAGGATTTACAATGTCCGGTGATTACCTCTGAAGCACCATCCAGGGCAGCTCCATGTCCCGAAGACGCCTCCACCTCTCATCTCTTCCTGCCTTTCCCCATACCCTTTGTCCATTATGTCCACTTTTCCCAATCCAATGCCATCTCTTCTATGTGGACACTGGATTGGTTCACACTGGCCTTTTAATCCATACTATATTCTTCTCCATATTCAGTTTCCCATTTCATTGTAGATACTCCACTTTTTTTCCCTATAACTCTGCATTGCTTACATGAGTTCAATATTCATTCCCCCAGGTCTTATAGGGTTCTTCTGCTAACATTTGCAATCAATACTACTATTATACTTTTTCTTTTCTTACCCCTTTTGCTTTCCTTGGCCCTAATCTTTTTCCTTCAAGGGAACTTAGACAACAACAAGGAAATAGAATAAGAAGAACAAAGTGTCAAAAAGAACACAACACACACACACACACAAACAGCAACTAAATTAAACCTGAGACTAGAGGGAGAAACTAATCAACTGAAAAAAAAATTAAGATAAAATGATGACCAAACAGCAACAAATATTATAAACCATACCAATAATCAGGAAGACATGGTCCAGTCCAATGAACAAACTAAAAACCAGGAAGAGGAACAGAACATCAAGCAACTAATCAAAGCTCTCCAAACAAATATCATGGACAAACTTAATGAAGTGAAGGAAGAAATTAAGGATATTAAGAAAACACTGGGAGAGCATACTGAAGAAATTTCAACATAAACAAAAAGATAATGGATATGATGGTGATGAATGGCACAACCCAAAAAATCAAAAGTACACTCTCAGCAAATAACATCAGATTTGAACAGGCAGAGGAAAGAATTAGTGATGTGGAAGACAGTACATCTGAAATCAAAGTAGATTTGATAGATGAAAAAATAGAAAAAGTCCAGGGGGGACTGAGGGGTTGAAAGACAATGCAAAACACACAAACGTATGCATTATAGGCATCCCAGAAGGAGAAGGGAAGGGAAAGGGGACATAAGGGGTGTTGGAGGAAATAAAGATTGAAAACTTCCCAAAACTATTGAGGGAGATGGATGCACATGTCCAGGAAGTGCAGTGCACCCCAAAATGAATAAAGCTCAGCAGGCCTACTCCAAGACATATACTTGTCAAATTATCCAATGATCAAGACAAAGAGAAAATACTGAAGGCAGCAAGAGAAAAGAGAACAATCATATACAAGGGAAGCTCAATAAGATTAAGTGCTGATTTCTCATCTGAAACCATGGAGGGAAGAAGTCAAGGTACTGAAAGAAAAAGTTTCCAGGTGATGGTCTTGGCCCAGTGGTTAGGGCATCTGTCTACCACATGGGAGGTCTGTAGTTCAAACCCCAGGCCTCCTTGACCTGTGTGGAGCTGGCCCATGCACAGTGCTGATGTGCACAAGGAGTGCTGTGCCATGCAGGGGTGTCCCCTGTGTAGGGGAGCCCCACATGCAAGGAGAACTGCCCAGTGCAAAAGAAAGTGCAGCCTGTCCAGGAATGGTGCTGCCCACACAGAGAGCTGACACAATGAAAAGAAACACAAAATCCCGTGCCTCTGACAACAACAGAAGCAGACAAAGAAGACGCATCAAATAGACACAGAGAACAGAAAACTGGGGTGGGGGGGGAAGGGGAGAGAAATAAATAAATCTTAAAAAAAAAAAGTTTCCAGCCAAGAATAATCTATACAGCAAAGCTGGCATTAAAAAATGACAGACTGTTCAGAATATTCAAAGATAAACAGAAACTAAAAGAGTATGCCAATAAGAAACCTGCTTTTCAAGAAATATTAAAGGGAGTTCTGCAGACTGAAAGAAAAAAAACAGGAGAGACAGAGTTGGATGAGAGACAAAAAGAAATAAAAACAACATATGACATACACAAATCCAAAGAAATAAGGCTAAGGCAAATAATTCTCTGAGAGTAATAACACTGAATGTTAATGGATTAAACTCACCAGTCAAGAGATTGGCAGAATGGATAAGGAAATATGGTCCATCTCTATGCTGTCTACAAGAAACCCACCTTAGACCCAGGGATTCAAGGACGTTGAAAGTGAATAGCTGGAAAACAATCTTGCAAGCAAACAATAATTTAAAAAGGGCAGGAGTAACTATACTAATATCAGACAAAATGGACTTTAAATGCAAAACTATTTTGATAGACAAAGATGGACACTACATATTAATAAAAGTGATAATCTTTCAAGAAGAAAAAACAATCATAAACATTTATTCACCTAACCAGGGCACCTCAAATGTGAGGCAAACACTGGAAAAACTAAGTGGAGAAATAGATGCCTCTACAATTATAGTGGGGGACTTTAATACACCATTATCACCATTAGACAAAACATCTCAACAGAGAATCAATAAAGAAATAAAGACTTTGAATAATATATTAGATGATCTGGAACTAACAGACATATATGAACATTACACCCAAACACAGCAGGATATACATTCTTCCTGAGGGCACATGGATCATTCTCCAAGGTAGACCACATGCTAGGCCACAGAAAAAGTCTCAATGAATACAGAAAGATTGAAATCATACAAAATAATTTCACTGACCACAGTGGAATGAAGCTGGAAATCTGCAAGGGCCAGAGAGCCAGATTAGGAACAAAGATATGGAAATTAAACAATACACTTTTAGACAAACAGTGGGTCAAGGAAAAATCTCAAAAGAAATCAATAACTACCTTGAAACTAATGAAAATGACAACACAACATATCAAAACCTATGGGATGCAGTGAAAGCTGTACTGAAAAGGAAATTCATAGCCATAAATTCATATATCAAAAAAGAAGAAAGAGCTAAAACTGAGGATATAATTGCACACTTGGAGGAATTAGTAAAAATACAACAAAATAACTCCAAAGGAAGAAGAAAGAAAGAAATAACAAAGGTCAGAGAAGAACTAAATGCAACAGAAAATAAGAAAGCCCTAGAAAAAATAAACAAAACCAATAAATGATTCTTGTGGAAGATCAGTAAAATTGACAAACCCTGGGCTAGGCTAACAAAGAAAAAAAGAGAGAAGATGAAAATGCACAAAATAAGGAATGAGAAAGGAGATATCATCACTGACCCCACAGAAATAAAGAGTATCATAAGAGGATACTTTGAAAAACTATATGCCAATAAGAAGGAAAATTCAGAGGAAATGGACATATTCCTAGAAACACATAAGCAGCCTACATTGACAAAAAAAGAAATTGATGATCTCAACAAACCAAACAAAAGTAAAGAGATACAATCAGTCATTAAAAACCTCCCAACTAAGAAGAGCCTTGGGCCAGATGGCTTCACAGGTGAATTCTACCAAACATTCCAAAAAGAACTAACACCAGTCTTGCTTAAACTGTTCCAAAAAGTTGAAATAGAAGGAACATTGCCAAACTCACTCTATGATGCCAACATCATCCTGATACCAAAACCAAACAAAGTCACCACAAGAAAGGAAAATTACAGACCAATCTCTCTAAAGAACCTATATGCAAAAATCCTCAAAAAAATATTTGCTAATCATATTCAGCCACACATCAAATGAATTATACACTGTGACTAAGTGGGTTTCATTCCCGGTATGCAAGGATGGTTCAACACAAGAAAATCAAACAATGTAATGCACCACATAAACAGATTGAAAGAAAAAAAATCACATGATCATATCTATAGATGCAGTAAAAGCATTCAACAAAATGCAGCACCCTTTCCTGTCCTGATAAAAACACTGCAAAATATAGGATGGAAGGAAACTTTCTGGACATGATAAAGGGTATATGTGAAAAACCCACAGCTAACATGATTTATAATGGTGAAATCCTAAAATCTTTCTAAGATCAGGAACAAGACAAGGATACCCGCTATAACCCCTCCTAATTAGCATTGTGTTAGAAATACTTGCTCGAGCACTGAGGCAAGAAACAGATATATGAGGCATCCAAATTGGAAAGGAATAAGTCAAAATTTCACTATTTGCAGACAACATGATCCTATACATTGAAAGCCCTGAAACATCTACAACAAAGCTCCTAGCACTTATAAATGAGTTCAGTAATGTGTCAGGTTATAAGATCAATGTGCAAAAATCGGCAGTATTTTTGTACACCAATAATGAGAAATCTGAGGAGGAAATCAAGAAAAAATACCATTTACAATCATAAATTTAAAAAATCAAATACCTAGGAATAAATTTAAAGATGTAAAAGACTTATATACAGAAAACTACACAACACTTTTAAAGGAAACCAAAAGGCTTAAATAAATGGAATATTCCCTGTTCAAGGATAGGAAAACTAAATATCATTATGATGTCTATCCTAGCCAAACTAATCTACAGATTTAATGCAATTCCAATAAAAAGCAACACAGCATTTTTTAATGAACTGAAAAAACTAATGAACTGGAGAAATCACACTACCTGACTTTAAAACATACTACAAAGCTACAGCGGTCAAAACTGCATGGTATTGGCATAAGTATAGACATACTGATCAATGGAACCAAATTGAGATTTCTGATATAGATCCTCACATATACAGTCATCCAATATTTGACATGGCCACCAAGCCCACTCAACTGGGAGAAAATGGCCTCTTCAACAACTGGTGCTTAGAGAACTGGATATCTATATGCAAAAGAATTAGAGAGGAATACCATCTCACACCTTATACAAAAATCAACTCAAGATGGATCAATGATCTAAATGTAAGAGTCAAGACCATAAAGACCTTGGAAGACAATGTAGGGAAGCATCTACAGGACTTTATAATAGGAAATGGCTTCATGAACTTCATACCCAAAGCATGAGCTATGAAAGAAAAAATAGATAAATGGGACTTCCTCAAAATTAAAGCCTTTTGCATCTCAAAGAAGTTTATCAAGAAAGTGAAATGACAGCCTACCCAATGGGAGAAAATATTTGGTAGCCATGTATCTGATAGGATCCTAATATCCAATACATATAAAGAAATCCTATATCTCAAAAACAAATAGACAAACAACCCATTTTAAAAATGGGCAAGAGATTTGACCAGATGCTTCTCCAAAGAAGAAATGCAAATGGCTAAAAAGCACATGAAAAGATGCTCAACATCACTATTAAGGAAATGCAAATCAAAACTACGATGAGATACCATCTTACACCCATTAGACTGGAGGCTATTAAAAAAACAGAGGACTTCAAGTGTTGGAGAGAATGTGGAGGAATGGGAACCCTCATCCACTGCTGGTGGGAATTTGGAGGATCCAGAAATTGTGGAGGACAGTTTGGCAGTTCCTCAAAATGTACCTATAGATTTGCGATATGACTCAGCAATTCCACTGGTGGGTATATACTCGGAAGAACTGAAAACAAGGACACAGACCAATATTTGTATGCCAATGTTCATAGCAGCATCATTCACCATTGCCAAAAGTTGGACTCAACCCAAATGCCCATCAACAGATGAATAGATAAGCAAAATGTGGTATATTCATACAATAGAATACTATTCAGTGGTAAGAAGGAAAACAGTACTAACACATGGGACAAAATGGATGAATCTTGAGGACCTTATGTTGTGTGAAGCAAGCCAGGAATTGAAGGAGAAACACTACATGGCCTCTCTGATATGAACTAAGCAAATCAAGCTGTCTCAGAGATCTAGAGACTGGGAGAAAGACTTACAGGAAATAGTGGGGGAGAGGAAGGGTGAGCCAATGCCTACATGGGCAAAATCTATGATAAAGTGGAGGTAAGTAGTTGTGCAGTGAAGGGATAAGATGGGGCATAGGGATACCATTGGATGGGGCTTTGCAGGCTTGGGGGGGAGGGTGAGGGTTGGAAGGATGGGTGAGATGGTCCATGAATTGGGAGGAGTGATGGGAGGAGCAGGTGAATACAAGAGATTGTCAGGTATGTTACTGAAAGTATAATGTTGAGAAAAATCTTTTGAAAATATAATAAGGAAGGGTTACTGGTTTAAGGTGTTTGACGGAGGCATCTGGAACAGGGTGCACCTGGGGCAGGTTTCTAGGGAGTGTGAGTGCTCATCTTGTCATAGTGTGTTATATCAGTGGGTGGAACCCCATACAATGAGTGGGAAGGTACTGTACCCCCATTCTGGGGAGGTCTGATATTCTCAAACAGATGGGATGGTGTCTCTAAAGAGCATGGGTGGCCCCCAATGGGGGAGGACAGACTAATGTGCCAAGTCCTCAGCATTGTTGCAAGTATCTATGAATCTTGCCCTTTAAGCAGTGAATCTTAGCTGTTACTGTGGTCCCTGAAAGGAGGGGGAGATAAGAATAGAACAGATGGAAGAGGAGGTAACTGGGGGCAATGGAAGTGTTCCACAAATTAGCGCAATGATGGATACATGCCATGTTAAATTTCAACAAAAATATTTAAAAATATATAACCTAAAATGTAAACCATACTGTAAGCTATAATGTAGCCAAAAATTTGTAAAGTGTACAGTCTAAAATATAAATCATAATGTAAACTATAATGGATCCATGGTTGGTAGCCATGTTTCAATATCTGTACATCAGTTGTAGCAAATGTAACATCCACATATAAAAGGATCATTGCTGGGGGAGGGGGAAAAGGGTTTGATGTTGGGTATATGGGAGTCCCCTATAATCTATATGTAACTTTACTCTGACCTAAAACTTTTTGAAGATATAAATAAATAAATAAAAATAGTAAAGGATGTAGACACTGAGGAAGCAATGGAAGAGATTGCCTTGCCACTGTACATACAGGGCAACACCTATTACAGTGATGAAAGGCAAAACTACAAAAAAATATTTTTTTATATTTTTCATTTTTTAATACCTCAATTTATTTTTTACTTTATTTTAGGTTTTTTTTTACATTATGTATTCTATTTCTAATCTTTAAACCTGTCATTAATATTTCAATTTCCTACTAATTGAATTTGGCTATATATTATTAGGTTTAATTTTTGATGAGGTTTTGGATCACAGAGGGGTTCAACTATGATAAGGAAGGAGCACTGGTGTGGGATGTCATTGATGCAGGATGCATGGGTGGGAGAGGTTCTCCAGGGCATGCATATATGGTATATAGATATGTTTGGATCTTCATTGGGTATTGTCATCATGGGTAGAGTTACACACGACAACTGAGGGAGTGCTGAGTTCCCATCCTGTGGAGCTCTGTCGCATTCCCCAATGAAACAGCAACAATCCCCCAAGTGCAAGGGCAAAGACCAGTGAAGAAGGATGGTCCAATGATGTGCCCTTGATACTGATGACTATGCTTATAAGCCTGTGTGTTTGAAATTTCAACTAGGCCTAGAGCTGTGGGGTGCCTGGGGATTGCCTTCTGGGAGCCTCCATATTGCTCAGGTGTGGCCACTTTCTAAGCCAAACTCAGCATGTAAATACATTACCTTCCCCCCTGTGGGACATGACTCCTGGGGATGAGCCTCCCTGGTGCTGAGGGATTACTACAAAGCACCAACTGGTGATGCAACTAGGAAAAGACCTTGAATAAAGGGAGTAGATGGTAAAGACTAATGAGTTTGTCTGGCTAAGGGACTTCAAAATAGGTTGGGAGGTCATTAGAGGGGTTGCACTTATGCATGTCTCAGCAGAATCTGAGACACAGAAAAAGAAGATACAACCCCAGGTGGAGGTACTCCTGGGGCCTGCAGAGACTCCCAGGTCCTATGGTCATGGCAGATGGCTCTGGGGTTCAGTGACTTGCCTGCTTTGGAGTTTGTGCTCTTGAGTGTGATGGAGTTGGACTCAGATGTGACCTCTCTACACATGCCTCTTCTGTCACTTTTACTGAACCTGTAGTTGGTGCTGGGGTTGGTGTGTGCTCTCTGGACTGTCCATTTGCCAGCTGGGCCATGAGCCTCAGCAGAATTGCAGTGCCTACTCTCCAGTTCATTGGACTTGCCCAGGTCAGTTAACAGGGAGGTGAGATTGGTCAACCACCACATCAGGGAACCAAGAGAGTCTACAAATGCAAGCAGGAGAGTACTGTCTATCAGCCATATGGGATCTAAGCCCCCTCTCAATTTTGAGGTGGAGTGGACATTGCCATCGCAGCATCCTCAGGATGGAGGAATACAATATGGTTTAGAGTGGACTTACTGGTATTCTACTATAGAATTATTGTGACTTTAGTAATGGAAGAAATTGTTTCATTGATGTGGAGACAGTGGCCACAGGAGTTGCTGAAGTCAGGGAGAGGGAAGAAGAGATGTGATATGGGGACATTTTTAGGACTTGGGGTTGTCTTCAAGGATATTGCAGGGGCAGATGTGGGACATTATATTTCTAGACATAACCCACTGTATTAGTGAGCCAAAGGGGTGCTGATGCAAAATACCAGAAATTGGTTGGTTTTTATAAAGGGTATTTATTTGGGGTAGGAGCTTGCAATACCAGGCCATAAAGCATAAATTATGTCCCTCACCAAAGTCTATTTTCACATGTTGGAGAAAGAAGGCTGCCAATGTCTGTGAGGGTTCAGGCTTCCTGGGTTCCTCCCTTCCAGGGTCTTGCTTCTCGCTAGGTTAAGGGTTGCTCTCTTCCTGGGGCTCCAGCTTAAACAGCATCAAACTCCAACATCAGAACTGCAACATCCAAAACCCATGCATCTAAAGCTCCAACTCTGTCCTTTGCTATGCCTTTTATCTGTGAGTACCCACGCACCAAGGGGTGGGGACACAATGCCCTAATGACATGGCCCAATCAAAGCCCTAATCATAACTCAATCATGCCTGGTAATAGAACAGATTACAAATATAATCTAATATCTGTTTTTATAATTCATAACTATATCAAACTGCTACATTCCACCCTCTGAATTCTGAAAAGACATTACAAATTCCAATAAAACTTAAATCAGTAAAAATGTAAGTACTAAATCATACCATAATCAATTTAAGGAAATACAGTTTGTCTTAGGGCAAAGTCTCATCTGCTATAGACTTCTGAAATTTACAAAACAATTTATGTCTTTCCAGTACACAAATGGACAGACAAAGGATAAACATTTTCATTACAGTAAGGAGAAATTGGGAGGGAAACATGAGTCATGGGTCCTCTATAGTTCAGTAAACCTGCAGGGCATCCTCCATTTGATTTCAAAGTCTGAGTCATTATTAATATGATGGTTTCTTTTCCTTGGGGCCTTATGGGAACCCACCCTTTCCACAGGTTTGCCCAATGGCCATTTTCTTGGTTCACCATCATCATGCACCTGGGTGTCAAACAAGCTCCAGACCTCTCCCTCCAAGACCGCTGGGGTGATTGCCACACCTTACCTAATCTTTGGATTAGAGTCTTAATCCCCTTAGTACAGTGATGTGAAGACAACATTCCCTGTAAACTTTGGCATACAGGTTTAACCTTCTCAGAGCAATGAGTTGACCACCTGGTCTTCCTTAATCTTTTGCATACAGTCTCAACCCTCTCAGAGCAATGAGTTGACCACCTGGCTTTCCCTAACCTTTGAGGAACATCTCCACCCCATTCAGACCTGTGGGGTGCTGACTTTAACCATACTAATCCTTGGGGAATGAGCTCCACTCTCTCTGTACCCTGGGTCAGCAAAACTCTCCCAGAACATTCGACAGGAATACCCACCCTTTTCAGGTGTTGGGGCAAACTCACCCTCTCTGTACACATGGGTGGAGTTCTTCTCTTGGCCCAAGGTGAGGTCCTAATTCCAGATCTCGGCTTCCATGGTTTTCCTCTTAAATCTGTTTATCCTTCAATCTCTCCTTTCCCTATCCTTTTTATTCCAGGCTGACAGTGGTTTTGTTCATACAGCTCTTTCAAAAACCTTGTTGGTTTGGCATGCAGGAAGCAGGGGTCCAAGTCATGAGACAGCAAGACTTTCCACAAGTCTTTCCTACATAACTGCATCTTCTATCCTGAATTACATGTTCCAAATTTAGTTAGGGCCTCCAATGGGGCACTTTCATCTGGGAGCTTGATTTCCAGAGCCTTGGAATTTCCAGAATTAGTTTCTGTTTTCTTTGAACTGTACAGTTCTGTCCTCAGCATATTTCTCTCATGTACCATTTTACTATAAGATGCAAGCAGAAGCCAAGCCACATTCTCCAGGTTTACTTTGGAAATTTCTTCAGCTAAATGCCCAGACTCACCATTTTCAAATTCTGCCTTCCATAAAACACCAGGAGGTAATATTGCTAAGTTCTCTGCAACTTTAAAACACAGGTCGCCTTTCCTCCAGTTTCCAATAATATCTTCATCATTTACTTCTAAGGCATCATACAAAGTCTCTTTAACATCCATATGCTATCAACAGTGTCTTCAAAGCAATGTAAGTCTTTTCTTCCAAGTATCTCATCTCACAATTCCTCCAAAAAATAACCTTTATCCATTTATAAAATCATTCCAGCATTTCTGTAATTGAAAAAATATTTCCCCACTCCTCGGTACCAAATTCTGTATTAGTCAGTCAAAGAGGTGCTCATGCAAAATACCAGAAATTGGTTGGTTTTTATAAAGGGTATTTATTTGGGGTAGAAGCTTGCAGTATCAGGCCTTAAAGCATAAATTACATCCCTCATCAAAGTCTATTTTCATGCGTTAGTGCAAGATGACTACCAAGGTCTGTGAGGATTCAGGCTTCCTGGGTTTTCCTTCCAGGGTCTTGCTTCTCTCTGGGTTCAGGGTTGCTCTGTTCCTGGGGCTCCAGCTTAAGGCTTCAGCATCAAACTCCAACATCAAACTGCAACATCAAAAACCCTTGCATCTAAAGCTCCAACTCTGTCCTTTGCCATGCCTTTTATCTGTGAGTCTCCACCCCTTGGTGCCCTAATGACATGGCCCAATCAAAGCCCTAATCATAACTTAATCATGCCCAGTCAATAGAACAGATTACAAATATAATCCAATATCTGTTTTTGTAATTCATAACTATATCAAACTGCTACACCCACTGAATGGGCAGGGGGAGAGTGTAACTTACAATGTAAACTATAATACATGCGGTATAGCAGTGCTCCAAAATGTATTCATCAAATGTAATGAATGTGCCACACTGATAAAAGAAGTTGTTGATGTAGGAGAAGTGTGTGTGGGAGGGAGTGGGGTATATAGGAACCTCATATTTTTTAATATAACATTTTGAGTGATCTATATATCTTTTAAAAAAAGACAATAAAATTATTTTAAAAAAAGAATAGATTTGAATAGATTTTATTCTATAGTTCAAACAGAGGATTTGTGCTCTCTCTCTTTCTCCCTCTCTCTCCTCAGACAGGCTCTTTTAATAGTCAGAAAATTGGTAATTAGGACCTGAAATAAGGCAGTGGCTGTGCACAATAGCTTATGATTGGAAATGTTTTGTTCCCCCACTGAAAAGATGACTTGGCATATGTTTGGGAGAGTTCAGAGAAGTCAATATAATGATATGACTCCAGATTTGTCAAATAGTGTCATGCTCTAGGGGAAATGCTCTAGTGGAAATACTGCATTTTTTCTTCAGAAAAATATTTTGTCAAAAGTACCTGGATCCAAATTTCCTGTGTTGGCCATGACCTTTTGGGTCCCTGGGATAATGTAAAGAAGCCTGGAGATCATTGAGACAGAAAAATTGTAGGGAAATTTCACATGAAGTATTAATGAAACAATGCAAATATTAATTAAATCATTAGTATAGCCTTATTGGTTATTCCCAAATTATATCTTCCTCATAACACCATTGCAGTCAACTTAGTAGAATTCACAAAAATATGATTTCTTGCCCAATCTTTTGAAGCATCATTGTAACTCTTTCTCTGCTAACCCCCACATTGTATACTATGATTAATAGCTTAAACAGTGTACTTTGAAGATCTTTAATAATTAAATGCTGCATGTCAGTATATTGGAAAAGTTCAGAAATAGTCATCATGTTTGAAGAAAAAGTTTGCAAATTTGCATGTATATAGATAAAATTGACTGGGATGGTGGGAGATTTCTCAACTGAATCATATGAAGAAGAATCAGGGTACGTTTGCTTTAGTCCTGAAAGTGGAAAGCTGGGAAGTTAGTTGCTCCCAAGCTAATAATAAGAAAAAGTGGGATAAACTAAAAAACAACATTTTTCAACCATCGGAGAGCCAAGATCTCAGTGAGACTAAATAGCCTGTGTTACAGGAAGAGACAAGCTTCCTAAAGAGATACTGGATATGAAAACTACCCCAAATGTGACAGAAAGCTGGAGAAAAAGGTGTCACTATCCAATGGAGTAAAAAAAGAATCAGTGAAGAATATAACAAATAGTTAAATGTGGACTATGGGCTAGTGTAACAGTATAGAACCCCTGGAACCTCAGACATAAGAGGAGTTTGCATGTATTTGCAGTCTCTTTGAAATGGACAACATAGGTTTTCATAAGATTGAGAACAGTACAGTAGACTGGAGGGAGTCCCTTGATGGTGCAGGTGCAAAGGAGAGGATTGGGAAGGCAGGAAAGGCATAAAGGACTATCCCAGGCCTAATTTCATCTCTCACATGGAACTAAACTTTTGTGATTGGTGGAGGAGCTGTGAACCCTGTAGCTCCCCTAACACAGGTAAAGACATGGGTTTCTATGGAAAGAGTAAAAGACCACAAGCACCACCCATGATGGAGAGCTTGGAAATCATCCTGGCTCTAGGGCCCTACAGCAGTACCATTAAATTGTGCTAGCACTTGGAGAATGGCAGAAAACACTGTTATGAAAGAGCTGGAACAGTTTGGCTGCCCTGAGGAGGAGGGACAAGAACACTGAGCAAGACTTACTGATGAGATCCAGGTGCACAAAGCCTGTTTAAGATTGAAAGTAGACCAGGAAAACAGAATCCACTGACGTCCTCACAGCTGCCTAGCAGCACTCATAAGGGACAGCATTCTACGGCTGGAGGAGGGGCAAGTAAATACAAAGAGAAAGTAAATAGAAAGAAATTCTCCTCTTTGGTGATACAGCTTTTGAAAGCAAGAGGCAGAACAAGCATATTAAGAAAAACTCAACAGTACCCCGCTGCTCACACTTAGGATGAGCGACCATTAGAAAAATTTGAAATCTGGTGTACAGAAGGTAACTATGGGAGTAAGAAAACCCAAACCCTGTTCAGTTCCTGACTACTAACTCAATATACCACACTCATGACTTGATGGAAGTGGTGTAGACATTTCCAGGTGTTATGGATTGAATTATGTCCACCAAAAGGACATGTTTAAGTCTTAACCCCCAGTGCTGTGAATATGAATATGTTGTAAATAGGATCTTTGAAGATGCTATTAGTTAATGTGAGCCAAACAGGATTAATGGTGTACTCCAATATGACTGGAGTACTTAAAATCAAAAGGAATTTGGACACAGTAAAACAGAGATAGAGAAAGAGATGACCATGTGATAAGAGGCAGACATCGAGTTATGTCACAAGGCAAGGAACTCAGTGGATTGCTGGCCACCCACCAGAAGCCAGGGAAGAGGCATGGAATAGAGTCACACCTTTAGGCCCTGCTGACAGCTTGATTTCAGACTTCTGGTTTCCAGAACTAACAAAGTACCACATCTAGTCTGTGATACTTTGTTACAGTATCTCTAGGAAACTAAGGTACCATGCATAAATATTGTTAATCATAGTATCTATAATGCTATATTTGATGTTTAGTATATAATAAAAATGCAGTTTACACAGAAAAGAACAAAGTAAGAGCCCGTTTTCAAGGAAAAATAAAAAACTCAAAATAAGATTCAGAGCATACCCAGCTGCTGCAGCTACTGGAATTTTTAAATAGCCAGATGAATATATTAAAGGCATTATTGAAAAGGTGGAATGCATGAATGAACAATTGGAGGATATCAGCTTATAATATTAAAATATAATATAGAGTTAAATGGAAAGGCTAGGGGGAAATCCTTCAGCTACCAAAGCTGAAGGATTCTTTCAATGGGCACAATAAAGTGAAAATCAGTCAGCTTAAAGAATGGGACCTCATATTTTTCATAATGTAATTAAAAAAAATAAATAATTAATTAATTAAAAAAAAAAAGAAAGGTCATTAAAAAACACCCTAGATCTGTGGGTGTATGATATAAAGTGATCTAACATGCATATAAGTGGAGTCTGAGTAAAAGAAGAGAAAGTGGAGCAAAATAAACATTTGAGGAAATGTTAGCCAAAATTTTTCCAAAAATTATGAAAGACGTTAAATCACAGAATCAAGAAACTCAGAGAAGCCCAATGAAGATAAATACCAACATACGGCCACAGCCATCCACACACACACAAACCACATATGTGGGCACACTCATACCTAAACACATAATATGTAAACTGTTGAAAACCTAAGCTAAACAGAAAATCTAGGAAGCAGCCAGAAAAAAAGATCCATTGCATATAGAATTTAAATATAAGCTTTCCAAATATAAAATTCACCTATAAAAATTACAGCAGCACTACTTCTACTACTATTACAAGAAGAAGATAATAGAGTAGAATCCTTGAAAGACCAAAAAGGAACAAAAAACTTTCAAGCTAGAATTCTATACCTATAGAAAATATTTTTCAAATATGCAGATGCAATAAAGATGTTTCCATGTAAACAAAAGCTTAGAGAATTAATTGGTAGTAAACCTGTGGTGTAAGAAAAGATAGAAAATCATTTAGGCAGAAGGAATATGATACCAGAAAGAAACTTGGATAGACACAATGAAATTAAAAGCTTTGGAAATAGTATATATGAAGGTAAGCATATAATACATTTTTATACATTTCTCCCAATGTAAAGCATAGAAGGATTTATCCCACCACAGCCTCTGGGCCAAATCCAGTTCATGGCCCTTTAGCAAAGAATGCTTTTATTTTTATTTTTTGCATTTTTAAAAGAATTTTAAAAGAAGAGGATGGAAAAGAAGCAAAAGAAAAAGGAAGAGGAGGAATTTGGAGATGAAGCAGAAAGAGGAGGAGGTGGAGAAGCAGCATCAGCGGCAGTGAAAACAATAGGACCCATGTGACTAGTTTCCTAGGACGCTCATAGTAATCCCCCCAAACTGGAGGGTTTAAACTGACACTTACTGTTTCACAGTCCTAGAGATCACAGTCCCTCTTTGCATCCTCCAGCTTCTGACAACTCCTGACATTCCTTGGCTGTGGCAGCCTCTTATATCTGCCTCTGTCTTAACATGGCCTTCTGTTTGTCCCTGTCACCAATTTCCCTGTGACTTTCTCTTCTAAGGACAATATCATTGGATTTGTATAATGATCTTAGTTCTAATCCTTAGCTTTATTCACATGCAAAGATCCTTCTTCCTAATAACGTCACATTCACTGGCACCGGGGGTTAGGACTTGGACACATCTTGTTGTCTGCCACTATTCAATCCATGATACCCCGTAAAGGCTAAATATTAAAAATGTTGTCCTTTAGAGGAAAATCTACTAAAAAATATTTGAAGAAAATACATCAGAAATATATTTTGGGATTAGGAACAAGGGAAGTCTATAAAATTCCCAATATTAGGAATTACAGAATACCAAATAACTTGCGAGTCCAAATATTTAGAAAAAAGAATTTAGAAAATATTTCAGATTGAATTAAAATGAAAAACACATATCTGGAGGAAAATGTATGTCTTTAACTATTGATATTAGAAAAAACTGAAAAAAGGAAAGCAAATAAAACAAATAGAATATAGAGAAGATTGGTAAAATTATAAACTGAAGAACAATAGAGAAAATCAATAAAAACCGAAAGCAGTTTTTTTGTAAAGAAAAATAAGATTGATGAACCCTAGTCAGACAGACTAAAAAAAAGGAGATATAAATGATCAACTCAGAAATCAGAAGGAATGAAAGAAAGGAAATCACTACAGAAATAAGAGATATAAGAGACTAATAAGGGAATATTATCAAAAGCTTTATGCCCATAAATATGATAACTTAGATAAAATGGACAAATTCTTTGAATAATACATATTATCAAAGCTCACGCAGGAAGAAAGATTATTTGAATAGAGTTATATCTATTGAACCAATTAAATCATACTTAAAACTTTCCCAAGAAAGAAAACCATAGGTGTTTATGTTTTACAGGTGACGTCTACAAAATATGTAAATAAATAAATTGAAGAAATGTTCTACAAACTCCTCTAATACATAAAGTATTTATTTTATGTGTCTATCAATAACTTCGTATAAAAACTAAAATATTGCAAGAAAAATTTTACAGGTTGATGACACATAAATAAATATATATGCAAAAATCCTTAAGAGTCAGTCAAATTTAACCAACAAATATAAATAAAGGATAATAGATCATGACCAAGTGTGGTTGATCATGAAATGCAAGGCTGCGGAAATATTTGAATATCAATCAATGTGATCTGCACAACAAAAGATGAAAAAAGAAAAGCCATATGATCTCAACTGTTGTAAAAAAAGGTTTTGGCAAAATTCAGTGTCCATTTAAGGTAGAATTTCTGAACAAATTAGGAACTGAAGGGAACTCCTTGTGTAAAGGGCATCCAAGGGCATCCAAAGATAAGCTCAGTTAATATTATATTTAATGATAAATGATTGAATGCTTAACCTCTATGATTGGGAATAAAACCATAGTGTCCTCATTCAACATTTCCATTATGTTGCACTAGAGTTCCTAGCTAATGAAATAATACAAGAAATTTAGAAAACGGCCAGAAAATTGGAAAGGAAGAATTAAAGATATCTTTCTTTCTAGATGACATGATTGTCTACATAGAAAATCCCAAAGAATCTACAAAAATGGTACTACAAATAATAATTGAATTTAGTGTATTTGCATGACAAAATGCCAACTAAAAATCAATTGTATTTCTATATACTAGAAATGAACAATTGGGAATTGAAATTAACAAAGTACCATTTACAATAATCCCCCCAACAGAAGCTAAATACTTTGGTATAAATCCAACAAAATGAATTCAGGATTGGTATATGAAAAAGAAAAACCTTAATGAAAGGAAGCAAAGAATATATGAATAGATTAAGAGATAGGCTGTTTTCATAAAATCTGAATCTAAAATATTGCAATATCAATTCTGCTCAAACTGATCAAGATTCAACTCAATTCCAATACAAATTCCCATACAATTTTATTCAAGATCAACAACTTTCTTCTAAAATTTACATGGATAGGCAAAGTAGCTAGAATAACCAAAATAACTTCAAAGAAAAGGACAAAAGTTGAGTGATTCATACTATGTGATTTCACAACATATTTAAAATCTTCAGTTAGAGTGAATTGACAAATTGACACAAAGATCAATGGAACAGAATAGCTAGGCCAGAAATAGACACAGTCATTTATGTTCAATTGATTTTTTCTGGGTTTTTTATTGTATTTTTTTAAAGCTAGATCACAATAAATTTTGCATTAAAAAATATGAGGTTCCCATATGCCCCACACCTCCCCTCCCACCCCATCAGCAACCTCTTTCATCATTGTGGCACATTCACTGTGTTTGGTGAATACATTTTGGAGCATGCTGCACTGCATGGATTATAGTTTACATTGTAGTTTACACTCTCCCCCAGTCCATTCAGTGGGTTATGGCAGGATATATAATGTCCAGCATCTGTCCCTACAATATCACTTAGGACAACTCCAAGTCCCAAAAATGCCCCCATATCACATCTCTTCTTCCCTCTCCCCACCCTCAGCAACTCCTGTGGCCACTGTCTCCACATCAGTGATACAATTTCTTCCATTGTTAGAACCACAATAGGTCTATAGTAGAACACCAGTAGGTCCACTCTAATCCATATTTTATTCCTCCATCCTGTGGACCCTGGGATGGTGATGTCCACTCCATCTCTAAATCGAGAGAGGGCTTAGATCCCACATGGCTGATGGATGTGATTCTCCTGCTTGTAGTTGTAGGCACTTTCAGTTCCCTGGTGTGATGGTTGACCATCTTCACCTTCCTCTTAGCTGACCTAGGTACCTTCCCCCCAGTGTGGGACATGACTCTTGGGGATGAGCCTCCTGGCATCAAGGGATTACTACCAATCACCAGCTGGTGATGCAACTAGGAAAAGAGCTTGAATAAAAGGTGGAAATGGTAAAGACAAATGAATTTATATGGCAAAAAGACTTCAAAATGAGTCAGGAAGTCATCAGCAGAATCCCAGAGACAGTCAAAGTAGATACAACCCCAGGTACTGGAGCTCCTGAGGGCTACAGAGACACACAGGTTCTGTGGTCATGACAGATGGCTCCAGTGTTTAGTGCCTTGTCAGTGGGCCCTACTTTGGAAGTTGTGCTCCTGAGAGTGATGGAATTGAACTCAGATGTGACCTTTCTACATAGGCTTCTTCTGTAACTTTTGCTGAAACTGTCATTGGTGCTGGGTTTGGTGTATACTCAGGAGGCCTGAATCTCTGGACTAGCCATGTGCCAGCTGGGTGCTGAGCCTCAGCAGAATTGCAACACCTACTCTCCATTTTGTTGTTCAATTGATTTATGACAAATGTGCCAACATAATTCTATGGAAGAAAGATAGTCTTTGCAACAAGTGGTGCTGGGACAACTGGGTATCTATATGTACCCACCCCGCATTTCCCCCCATACCTCTTACCATTTTTAAATTTTAACCCAAAGGGGATTCTAAGTATAATACCAAAAACTTTGAAACAGCCAGAAGAAAATTTGGTAAAAGTCTTTTAGACATTGGTTAGGCCATAAAATATTAATAAATTATACATTAAAATTGAGAACTTTTTTTCTTTTAAAAATTCTGTTTTTAAAACTCTGTTTACGGAGTGAATATACTGGAAGAAACATTTGTAAAACACTCATCTAATAAAGGACTTAAATCCAGAATATAAAGTACTCTCAAAGCTTAGTAAGAAAACCAATAGTCCAATAAGAATCGGCACAAGATTTAAATGAACACTTCACCAAAGAAGATACATGCATGGGCAAATAAGTGCATAAACATGCGTGTCATAACTGATCAACTAATCATTAAAAAATGCAAATTAATATCACTATGAGATGCCACTAGATGCCTGTTAGAATGACCACAAAAACAAATACAAACAAAACAAAACAAGAAAAACTGACAATTCTAAAGGCCAGCAAAGATGTCTAGCAACTACATCTATCACCACCATGGTACATACTCCTTGGGAAATAGTTTGGTGGTTTCTTATGAAGTTAAACACATACCATATAATACAGCAACCCCACTCCTAGGTATTTATCCAAGATAAATGAAAATTATATTTACTCAAAAATCTATATATGGATTTTATAGCAGCTCTATTTATAAAATAAATTTTAAAAACCTGGCACCAACCCAAATGTCCTTCAACTAGTGATGGATAAACAACTTATGCCAAATTTGTACATTTGGATATTAATATCAAGGAACAAACAAGTGATGTCCAGAAAACCATGGATGAATCTTAATTGAAATATGCTATTCAAAAGTAGCCAAATTTAAAAGGCAACAACCTACTATGTAATTCTATGTATATAATACTTCAGAAGAGGCAAAATTATAGGGAGAGGAAACACATAATTTGCTGTCAGTGGTTGGTGTGGGAGGAGAGGTTGATCACAAAGTGTCAAGAGGGAAATTTGGGGTTGATGAAGCATTTTTATATCTTGATTGCAGTGATTATATTTCTCTATGCATTTATCTAATTTAAAATTGTATACTTAAAAGTGAATTTTACTTCATGTAAATTATACCTCAATAAATGTGTCCATTTCTTTAAAAATATTTTTAAAAAAGAAATTGCTATATATGGTATCATTTCATTTGTATGCCTTCATGAAAAATGCAAAATTGTAGTGTCAGAAAGGGATTGGTGGCTGCCAGAGACTTGAGGGTTTGGGGTGTGGAATATTGACTACAAAGGGACAAGGGAAATTGTTTGATGGGACGCAACTCCTTTATGTCTTTAGTGTGGTGGTGATTACATGACCATATGCGTTTGTCAAAATTCAAAGAACTGTCTACAAATTTGTGAATTTTACTCTGTGTAAACTATTCCTCAAAATATTATAATGGACTTAAGCAGAAAGGACAATTAAAGACCATAGGGATGTTTAACATGGAGATAAAAAGACTAACTTATGATAATTATTTTTAAAGATTTGAAGACTATATGGGAGAGAATCATATCTATTCTTTGTGACTACAGTAGGAAGTGCTAGAACCATGTGCTGAACATTAAGGTACAATTTAAGGAAGAATATGTTATCCAAGAAGTAATAAATTGTCCAGCAAATCAGCATGCTTTCTCTATCACTGAATTTTTTCAAAAAGAAGTTTGATGACCAACTACCAGGAATTGTGCATTGAAACATGAAACATCCTGCATTGGGTCAGAGGATGGGTTGATAATAAATTCTTATTATTGTGGGACTATTTTCTTTTTACTCTAATCTTCTTATGATAAAAACAAAGTAGTTCCTTGAAAGTCTCCATAAGAAATATTTTGCTATTCAGTAAAATTACTTTTTCTGAGATATATGATTCATAAATATAATTGTCCATCATCTAATCATCCAAATTCTGAGGGTTAAAAATAGTTAATATTTTAAAAGAACTTTAATTAAATTATGGTTATTTTTATGATAATATATATTAAATTGAAGCTTAATGTTTTACAATCTCACCCATTAAAGCAACCAAAATTTATTTAACCCATATAGGATTCCAGGTACTACTCTTACATTTATCTCAGTTAACACTTGTGATACCATAAAAGATATATGATATTGCCACCTATAACTGTGAGGTGATCAAACTTAAAGTTGGAGAAGATATAAGACTTACTGGAGATTCCCCAGCTGGTAAACGGTCAAGGTCTAACCCAGATTTATCAGGGTCAGCACTCTTAAACCCTCTGCAACATTCTCCCCTTCTAGAATTCAAATTCAGACCCAAAATGAATAATAAAAACCCTCTAAACCCTAGTGAGAATGTATGATTTGCAATTAGAAGTCTTAATGATAAAGTCCTTTTTCAGTGTAAGATCAATGATGCTTTCTAATCCTTTATTTTTTAATCTGTAAAATATAAAATCACTAATCAGGTTGTTGTGAATATCAGTTGATATGCTATTCAAAATTATGATAGAAATTTCAAGTTGCTTTTCCAGAGGTAGCTGTCAGTAAGTGAATGAAAAAGATGTGAACATTAAATAGGACTCATTCAAGAGCTTTGTCAGACAAATTTTTAAATCAAATCATCATAGTTTTGCTACTCAGAACAATACATGTGTAGCATGATCACGATAAGGAAATGCATAGTGAAATGCTGCTTAATCTTTTTGTGTTAGATAGCAAAGATGCAAACATTCATTTTAGGAGTGAGATGCATGTAATGTTAGAGGACAAGTAGACCAGAGTTCAAATGTTAGTTCATAATCTAACTGTGTCACCTACCCTGAATTATATATATGTGGTCAAAAAACGATTGGAAACAAGCAGAAGTATTTGACCTTAGAAAGCTCTGAGAATACAAAAGCAAATAAAATTAGGGGATTATTACAGTAATGGATATCTTAAGGTCCAGTTTATTTAAAATTATGGCTTGGTACTATGGTAACTCTTCTCAGTCATTTTCATATTAGAGGTTTTGTGGGTAAATCCATGATTGTCTGTGAGGACATTCTTTCTGTGCTCATTACTTAAACTCTTATCCTTGTCAGGTTTAAACTCCTTGCCAACTTTTTGAATTGCCTCCAAATGTATTTTCTTTAGTGGGGTTTCTGAGTAATAATGTAGTTACTCTTCCAATGTCAACCTCCAACTGTCTCAATCTCTCTTAATGATTCATTGTGTGTAAATGCCCATACAGGGACCAAAATGTTTGGAAAAATATTCCAATTTATAGATATGGCATTGTCTTTCTTATCTTCTTTCTTCCCTTCTGCTTCCTCATTCTCTTCTCATAGTTGCCTATAGTTTTGTAACTTTGAGAAAATTATGTTTTACTTGCCTCTTTTCTTTATGATTGTATAGATTTGGGCTACATTATCCTTTCACTCCTGTCTTTCTTAGGAATCTTCTTAGCCTTATATAGCAGCCCTTCTTGCCGTATTGATTATTTCAATTATTTCTCCTTGAACCGTTTCTAGCTTTCATGTATTCTTTTATGACTTGATATAACCAAATAGCTCTAAGCAGCTTTGTTGCTTAGGATAAACTCAACTATTTATTCAACTCCTAATATACAACAGAATTGCCATTGGATGTTGAATATGTGGTAGTAAAAAAATAAAACAGAGGCTTTTTACTTTGAATGGGGTATATGGATCAGAGAGGATTGCTGTCCTGGAGTCAGGGAAGGTTATTTGCATAATCAGAATGTGGGATGTCAGTGAATTCAGGAGAACATTAAAAAAAAAATCAGGAATATGATTACCAAAACCACATGGTAAGGCAAAAATGAGGAAGGGAAAACTGCTTAATGTTTCTGTTCTTTCAAACACAAAATTAAATACAATGAAATTACAATAAAATAGGTTGCCTGGGTAAAGGAAGTGAGAGAGATGCACAACATGTTGGAACATGTGCCTTCAGAGAATATGGGAGGAGTTTATTACAGATAAGGATCATACAGGAGAAAAACGTTATTTACCTCTAAAAACAATACTTTCAATTAGATATGCTGATAAAAGTATTGTTTTATTTTCCCTTTGAACTTGAAAAAATCATGTCAGGTAAGAAATTGTGCGTCTATGCACAATATCTCACTTTTTCCAGTCTTTGGTATCACTGTCTTTAGGGACTCAGGGACTGGGAAGGAAAGCTGTTCATTCCCTTGGTATCCTGGAGATACTGGACATTGTTAAGGACACCTCAATCCCTGTCCTATCTTCCCAATTTATAAATGGATATGTTTTTAAATCTCAGAAGACCTTACTAATTTGTATGAATAGACGGGGAATTTTTGTTTAAATTTACCAAAATATTTTCCACTCTCTTTGCTCCTTTACTTAGAACCTAGTGATAAAACAAGTTTGTTGTTTTTCTTTATATATTTCCTGAAAAGTCTTTATTTTTGTCCTTATCCTTGAAATATATTTACCCTGGTCAGACGATTCTAAGATGACATTTATTTTTCTCTCAGTATATTGAAGATATTCACTGTGCTGTGTTTTCCATCATGGCTGTTTAAAACATGTCAAATTTATTTCATTTGTTATCTCTCTACTCTTCCTTGATACTTCTATGATATTTTTGCTATTTATATTTTATTTTTGATGTTTTTCAGCTTCTTGATGATGTATCTAGGTGTAGAATGTTTTAAAAATCTCACTTGGATTTCTTTTTGATTCCTGAATTTAAGGAATAATTCATTCTATCAGTATACTCTCTCACACACACATAGACATTAATGTTTTATATTTCATTAGTTTCATTAAATTATTTTTTTCCTTTTAGCACACTAACTTCATATATGGTATTTCCTCTCAGATTAGAATCCCTGGCCTTTAACCTTTCTTTAATATTTTCCAAATTTTTATCTTTCTGTGCTGGATTTTAGATAATGTCTTCAAAATTTTCTTTCAGTTTATCAATATATTCTCTCTTCGAATATGTTTAATCTATGGCTAAAGTTATGCATTAAATTTCAATTATTATAATATCAATTTATAAATATTCTACTTGGAAAATTTTCAAATCTACTTTCTTGTTTTTTGCAGACTCTACTTTTACATACCTTTAAACCCTTCCTTTGATTAATTTAAGCATTTTAAACATATTATTTTATATTCTGACCCGATTATTCCAATATTCGCATGTTTCTTATCGAAGATTCCATTTTTCATTTTTTTTCTACCAGTTCTTGCTATTATGTACTCTTTTCATTTGCTTACTGTGATTATTAACTATGAACTTACATTGCATAGATTTTTTTTTAATTTTTGAAAGTTGAGGTTGAAGGTGTGCTTTTACAAAGAAACTTTGTGTTTGGTTTTATAAATTCAAATATTGCCAATCAAGTCTTCCAAATTTATTCACAATGGCATTTCATTTTGCCAACCAGGTACCAAGAATTTAAGTTGCATCCTCATGTGAGGATCTGTTTGCTATGAGTTCTCAGTGAGAGATATTTTCCCCTCAAGCTAATGGTAAATTTAATATAGACAATTTTATTTTCTGCACTTGCTAGGGAGTGAAACTTTCCAGTTTACAATCATACTTACCATGTGTCCATTGGAGAGCCAGTTAATCATGAGGTGTCTTATCAGATATTCCAGCTTGCCTAGACCTTAACCTATGTATTCTTTCTCTACCTTCCCATAAACCTCTGAGAAGACAAAGGGAAAATTCATTTGACTTTGAAAAATGACTTCAGAGTGAAATCTAGCTTCAGAACATTGCCTATCTTCTTTTTTCCTGCCTTTACTTAATTTTGTCTTCTGCAGAATATTCATGATATTGACAAATAATTGTTGGAATCAATATATATATATATATTTTTTTTCTGCAAATAGAGTCAGTAGTTTTTAACAAATCAATTGTATTGCTGCATATTAATAAAGCATAAATCCATGCAAAGTATACAATCAGGGGGATTCAGTATAATCACATAGTTGTGCAAAAATAGTCAACCATTTTTAAAGCATTTTCATTATTCAAGTGATAATAATAATAATAAAAAAAATTTTAATCACCTCTCAAACTCTATGCTTCCCCTACTGTATATGGCTGCTATTCTGTTTCTTTCTCTCTAGTTTTTTTAATATCTCTATTTTGTAGGAAGTCTTATATATGCAATATCATTCATATTCATAGTTTACATGAGGTTTCACTATGTTATACAGTCCCAAGTTACATTTTTTAGCTTTCCTTCTAGCACTATATATGTCCTTAGGCTTTATCTTTCAACCACTGTCATGCCAATATAATAGCTTTGCTAGTCACAAATATCATGATGTGCTCTGACCATTTCCTTTCATTTCAAAAGATTTACAAACAACATTTTAACCAATTCTGTACAGATTAATCATCAGCTTTCCATTCTCTACTGTCATTCTATTATCTGGTGGCCTGTATTCTAATTATTCATTCCATGAATTTACACATTATATTTAGTTCATAATAGCACAATCATACAGTCCGTGTCCTTTGTGTCTGGCTTGATTCACTCAATATAATGTCCTCCAGGTTCATACGTGTTGTCATATGCTTTACAAACTCATTTCTTCTTACCATCGCATTATATTCCACTGTGTGTGTATACCACAATTTGTTTATTCATTTGTCAGTTGATGGACACCTGAGTTGTTTCCAACTTTTGGCAATCGTGAATAATGCTTCTGTGAACATCTGCTTGCAGATGTCTGTTTGTGTCACTGCTCTCATTTCTTCTGGGTATATACCTACAGTGGTCACATGACAAGTCACATGGCAAATCCAATATTCAACTTCTTTAGGAACTTCCAAATAGTTCTCCACTGTGGCTGTACCATTCTACATTCCCACCAACAGTGAATAAGCATTCCTATCTTTCTACATTCTCTATAACATTAACAGTTTTCCAGCTTTTTGATAGTGGCCAGTCTAATAGGTGTGAAATAATATCTCATTGTAGTTTTGCTTTGCATTTTCTTAATTTCTAGTGATGTTGAACATTTTTTCATGTGTTTCTTCATCATTTGTATTTCTTCTTTGGACAATTGTCTTTTAAAGTCCTTTGTCCATATTTTAATAAGGTAGTTTGACTTTTTATTGTTGAGTTGTATGACCTCTTTATATATCATGGATATTAAACTCTTACCAGATATATGACTTCCAAATATTTTCCCCCATTGACTTTTGCCAAAGTCCTTTGAGGTACAGAGGTGTTTAATTTTGAGAAGGTCCCATTTATCTCTTTTTCCTTTTGTTGGTTGTGCTTTGGGTGTAAAGTTTAAGAAACTACAGCCTGCCAAAAGATCTTGAAGATGTTTTCTATATTTTCTTCTAGGAATTTTAAGATCATTACTTTTATATTAAGGTCCTTGATCCATTTTGAGTTAATTTTTGTATAAGGTGTGAGGTAGGGGTCCTCTTTCTTTCTTTTGGATATGGTTATCTGTTCTACCAGCACCATTTTTTAATAGACTGTTCTGACCTAGCTGGTAGGGCTTAACAGCCTTGCCAGAAATCAATTGACTGTAGATGTGAGGGTCTATTTCTGAGTTCTTGATTTGGTTCTATTGGTCAATGTGTCTGTCTTTATTCCAGTATCATGCTGTTTTTATGGCTGTAGCTAAGTTATATGGTTTAAAATCAGGAAATGAGTGTTCTCCTACTTCAATTTTCTTTTTAAAAGCATTTTTGGCTATTCAGGGTCCCTTACACTTCCAAATATATTTGATAATGGGCTTTTCCCATTTTTGCAAAAAAAGGCTGTTGGGATTTTTATTGGATTGCAAAGAATCTGTAAATCAGTTTGGGTAGAATTGACATCTTAACAATATTTAGTCTTCCAATCCATGAACATGAAATGTCTTTCCTTTATGTCCCTTGTTTAATTTATTCCTAAATATTTGATTGTTTCAGTCACTATATAAATGAGATTTTTCATATGATTTCCTCCTCAGATTGCATATCAGTAGTTTACAGAAATGTTATCGATTTTTGTGTAGTGTGTATTCCACCACTTTGTAGCTTTGTTGTCAATTTTTCAGGAGATTCTAGATATAGGGGCATATCATCAGCAAACAGTGTAAGTTTTACTTCTTCCTCTCCTATGTAGTTGCCTTTTATTTCTGTATCTATCCTAATTGCTCTTTCCAGAACTTCAAGCACAATATTTAATATCAGTAATGGTGGACAACATTGTCTTGCTCCAGATCTCAGTGGGAAAGCTTTGTTTTTCACTATTGAGAACAATGCTAGCTGTAGGCTTTTCACATATGCACTTTACCACACTGATAAAGCTTCCTTCTATTCCTATCTTTTGGAGTGTTTTTATCAAAAAAGTGCATTATTTTGTCAAATGCCTTTTCTGCATCAATCCAGAGGATCATGTGATTTTTCTTCTTCCATTTATCAATGCAGGTTATTACACTACTTGATTTCCTTGTGTTGAACCACCCTTGCATACCTGAGATAAAACCCACTTGATCATGGTGTGTAATTCTTTTAATGTGCCTTTGGGATTTGGTTTGCAAGTGTTTTGTTGAGAATTTTTGTTGCGTCTTTATTAATTAGAGATATTGGACTCTAATACCAAAACCAGTTAAAGATAGTTGTTTGTTTGTTTTTTAGTATCTTTATCTGGCTTTGGTATTAGAGTGATGCAGCCTTCATAGAATGAGTTTGGTAGGATTCTTTCCTGTTCATTTTTTGGGAAGAGCTTGAGCAAGATTGTTATTAGATTGTCTTTGAATGATAGGTAGATTTCACCTATGAAGCCATTAGTTCCTAGGCTTTTCTTCCTTAGGAGATATTTGATGACTGTTTCAATCTCTTTACTTGTGATTGTTTTGTTGAGGTCTCCTATTTCTTCTAGGGTCAGTGTAGGTGGTTTGTGTGTTTTTAGGAATTTGTCCATGTCCTCTACATTTATAGTTTCCTGCTATGATCTCTCTTGTTTCTGCAGGGTCAATGGTAATGTCTCCCTACTCATTTCTGCTTTTATTTATTTGTGTCTTTTCTTTTTTTCTTTGTCAGTCTAGCTAAGGGTTTATCAATTTTCTTGATATTCTCAAAGAACCACTTTGGTTTTGTTGATTCTTTCTATTGTTTTTTTGTTGTTGCTGATGTTCTCAATTTCATTTATTTCTGCTCTGATTTTTATTTCTTTCTTTCCTTTGGCTTTGTTTGGCATTAGTTTGCTGTTATTTTTCCAGTTCCTGCAAATGTGCAGTTAGATCTTCAACTTTAACTTTTTCTTCTTTTTTAATGTAATCACTAAGGGTTTTAAATTTTCTCCTAAGCACTGGTTTTTGGTGTTCCATAGGTTTTGATGTTTTGTTCTCATGTTCATTTGTCTCAATATATTTTCTGAATTCTCTTGCAATTTCTTCTTTGACTCACTGATTATTTAAAACTGTGCTGTTTAATCTCCATATAGATACGAAATTTCCCTTTTTGAGTCCATTATTAAATGCCAGTTTCATTCTGTTATGATCAAAGTATTTTATATAATTTCAATCTTTTTAAATTTAATGAGACTTGCCTTGTGACGCAACATATGGTCTATATTGGCAAAGGTTCGCTGAGCACTTGAAAATAATGTATATACAGCTGTTTGGGGATACAATGCTCTATAGATGAATGTTAGGTCTAGTTCATTTATCATATTATTCAAGCTCTTATTTCATTTATTTATCCTCTGTCTAGAAGTTCTACCCAACACTGAGAGTGGTGTATTGAAGTCTTCAACTATTATTGTTGAGAACTCTTTCTCCCTTTGGCCTTGTTAGTGTGTGCTTCACATATCTTGGGGCACCCATGTTAGGTGCATAAATATTTAGTATAGTTATTTCTTTTTGGTTAACTACCCCTTTTATTAATATATAGTGACCTTCTTCATCCCTTATGACTATTTTGCATTTAAATCTATTTTGATTGATATTAATGTCACTACTCCAGCTCTTTTTTGGGTACTACCTTTTCCCACCTGTTCACTTTTAACCTGGTTGTGTTCTTATGTATGAGATGAGTCCCTTGTAGACTACATATAGATGGCTCATTGTTAAATCAGTTCTGTCAGTCTATGTCCTTTGATTGGGGAATTCAACCCATTAATGTCCAGTGTTGTTACTCTAAAGCATTCTTACTTCATCTATTCTGTTCTTTGGCTTTCTGTTGTCATATTTTACTATTGTCTGTCTTTTTACCCTTTAATTTATCCTTCCTAATCATGATTTATGTACTTTTCTCCAAGGCCTAGCCCTTGATTTTTACTTTCATGCCACAGCCTTCCCTTTAGTATCTCTTGTAATTCTGGTCTTTTGGTAATATATTCTATTATTTTTTGTTTGTCTGTGAAGACTTTGAACTCACCTTCATTTTTGAAGGACAGCTTTGCCAGATACAGAATTCATGGCTGGTAGTTTTTCTTTTTCAGTACCTTAAATACATCAAACCATTTTCTTTTTGCCTCCATGGTTTTCTCCATGGTTAAGTTGGCACTTAATCTTATCAGGATTCCCTTGAATGAGGTGCTTTACTTTTCTCTTCCTACTTTCAGAATCCTCTCTTTATTTCTGATATTTGCCATTCTGAATAGTAGGTGTCTCAGAGTAGGTCTATTTGGTTTTATGCAGTTTGAGGTGTGTTGTCCTTGGATATTGATATTTATGTCTTTCACAAGGGTTGGGAAGTTTTTCACCATTGTTTCCTCAAATATTCTTCCTGCCCCTTTTCCATTCTGTTCTTCTACTGGGACACCAATAATGCATATGTTTGTGTGTTTAGCATTGCTATTCAATTTCCTCAGACCCTGCTCCATTTTTTCCATTCTCTTCTTTTTCTGTTCTCTTTTTTTCCAGTTCAAATGTTCTTTCTTTGAAATCACTAATTCTGCCTTTGAGCAATTCAAATCTGCTCTTACATGCTTTTAATTTTTTTTATAGGATAGGCAAGGGACAAAAGACCTTATTAAGAAACCTAAAAATGAGAATATCATACTGTCCAAGACATAGACTACAAGTGTGCTGCAGAGACATGATTCTAATGTATTTTTAATCCCACCCATCATGTCTTTCATTCTTACATGGTCTTTTACTTTTCTTTGCAGGTTTTCAAGTTGTTCTTTATGCTCACCCTGGTCTTCTTTATATCCTTTATTTCTTTAGTTATATTTTCTTTCAATTCTTTGAATTGTTTTAGGAGAGTTGTGTGACTATCTTTGGTTCATTGTCTTAAATCCTGTAACTCTTCAGGATATTTGGTCTCTTCCTTTGGCTAAGCCATTTCTTCCTCTTTCCCAGTATGGCTTGTAATTTTTTGCTGATGTCTAGGCTTCTGATTATATTTGTGAATTTACTTTGATGGTCAATTTCTCTCTCTTGCCTAGTGTTGGTTCCCCCCCCCCCCCCACAGCTCTTCTTTAATATTTAGGTTAACATATTCTAAATCTTTTAAATTACCCAGCGTAAGTTATCAAAATCATATCAGGGACTCAATAATGGGGTACAGAATTTCTCTCAGGTGTTATGATAAAGAGAAGATCAAAAGCAGTTTTTGTCCATGCAATTATTTCCAGACCAGCCACTGGATGCTGCTCATCAGAGAACATTTCCACAGAAGAATTTCAAACTCTGTTTTCCTTTGATTTGATCTGGTCAGCATCAAGATTCAAAGCAGGCTTTTCTGGTTCAATTCCCTGAAGAAAAGCCCTGCCCCCCACTCACTTTTTCCTTGAAATAGCTGACAGGGAGGAAGGTGTCCCTTTTCAGTTGACTGCAGAGAGCTAGAGATTTTACCCCAGCTTAATATCTTGGGGGTGGGGAAAGGGAACCCTTCCCGGTTGCTACTGGGGTTTGGTAACTCACATTTGTTGCTTCTGGTTCTTTGTCTCTCTGTCCTTCACCCTCCTGGGAGCTGTGAAGCAATGACCTGGCCTGCTGACCCCCAAAGCGGGCCCATCAGATAGCTTTTCAGTCTTTCTCATTTGTATTTGTGAGAGAGTTGAGCCCTACCTGCCTAATCTGATACCATGTTCTCACATTTCCCCTATATTTTTATTTTAATTTAAAGCCTTAGGTTACATAAATGTTACATTAAAAATATAGAGGATTCCCATATGCCCCACCCCATCCCCATCTCATACTTTCTGACATTAACAGTATCTTTCATTAGTTTGGTACATTTGTTACAGTTGATGAACACATATTGAAATGTTGCTACTAACCATGTACTATAGTTTACATTAGAATTTACACTCTGCCCCACACAATTTTATAGATTATGACAAAATGTATAATGGCCTGTATTCATCATTGCAATGTCATACAGGACATTTTAGTGTGTATTTTATTCAGAACTTTTAGTTTTCAATTGAAGGGTCAGTGTCCATATTGAGTTGGCCATACAACTTGAAGCAGAATACTGAAATTATCATTTGATAACAGCTGGTTGTAGATAGTGCTGTGAGGCATCAGCAAAATCCCCTCTTTCAGACTGAGTGGTCCCTGAAGGCTCAGCTGAAGTCTTCATTGGGATTACATCACAGGCCAATGTCTCCCCTGCTGTATTGGTTTGGTGCTATGGACCCCAGAAAAACATGTTCTTAAACATAAACCATTCCTCTGAGTGTAGGAAATAAAGTAGGACATTTTGATGAGGTTACTTCGTAAATATGTAGTCCAATTCAATCAAGATAGATCTTAATCTTGTTACTAGAGTCCTGTATAAGCGGAATGAAATTCAGACAGAGGAAAAACCATAGGGAGCCTCCAGAAGCTAAATACCAATGGAGCCTGAAAGAGAAGGGAGGGGACAGGAGAGGCTACCATATGCATTTCCATGTGAGAGAGAAGTCCAGGACCAAGGATCACTGACAGCCTGCCCTAGAATATTAGTATATGGGAAGAAAGTTTTACTTTGATTATTCCTTCATTTGGACTTTTCTGAGCCTCAGAACTGTGAGTCAATAAATTTCCATTACTTAAGCCAACCTATTGATTGGTATTTGCTTGAACATCTGTTTTGCTACCCCAGACTACAAAGAGGGCAGAGCACATTTCCCAAGGACTGGGGAGAGTGAAGTAGCCACCCTAGTGCTCTGAGAGGAGTGGGCCTATTCTCCATAGGTTGGGGAGAGTGAAGTCAACACCCCATTGCTCTGAAAGGGATGGGTCTGCTCCCCATAGATTTGGGAAGGCCACCTCACTGTTCTGAGAAGACTGGGCCTGTATGCCAGAGATTAGGGAGAATATTGCCATCACCTCAGTGTAATAAGGGGGTTGAGACTCTACCCCAGAGATTGGGTGAAGTGTGGCAATGCCCCAATGTTCTTGGAGGGTGAGATCTGAAACTCGGTCATACCCAGATGCTTGATGAGGGTAAAACCAAGAAAATGGCCACTGAGCAAACATGTGGAAAGTGTGGGCCCCCGTGAGGTCCTGAGAAAAACCATCATCTTGAGGATGACTCTCAGACTTTGAACTCTACTGGAGTATGCCCTACAGGTTTTCAGAACTGTTAGGGTCCAGTGTTTCCCTCCCAAATTCTCCTTATGATAATGCAAATGTTTATCCTATGTCTGTTCCTTTGTATATTGGAAGTGGATAAATTGTTTTGTAAATTTCACAGGTCTATAGTCAGAGGGGATTTTGTCCCAACACAAAGTGTATGTCTATAAACTAATTGTCATGTGATTTTGTACTTAGCATTGCTACTGAAATAAGGTGTGTTTTTTTTTTTTTTGGTTGTTGTTTGTTTGTTTTTGGAATGTTATAATGTCTTTTTTGGGATTCAGAGGGTGGAGTGTGGTAGTTTGATATTATTTATGAAATCCCAAAAAGAAAAAGATTATGTTTTTAAACTAGTCTGTTCCTCTTGGTGTGATACCTTTTGAATGCACTGGATTCAGCTGACATATCTTGATTAGGTTACCTGTTAAAGTTAGAGCTTTGATTTGACTATGTCAGAAGGGCATGATTCAGGGTTGAGTCACTGCCCCCTTGGAGGGCTGATATAAGTGGCCACTCATTCAAGAAGAGAGAGAGAGTTCCATAGACATGGATGAAGAGAGTAACTTTGTCAGTTTTGATCCTGGAGTCCTGGGGAGAGATGAACCATTCACCTGATAGTTTGCAGCTGGGCAGCTGAGCAGCTGAATAAGACCTGGGAGGAAATGAGCCCTATGCCAGCCTACATCTGAGATAGGAAGAAGCTGGGCCCATGGAGCCTTAAAAGGAAGAAGGAAGGAGAGACCAGACAGAGATTGCCTGCCCTCTTGCTTCAATACATGACAACTGACCTTGGTGAGAAAGCAGTCTCAAGTTGGACTCTTTAGGGCCTTGTAACTATAAGCTTTTTCCCCAAATAAATATCCTTTATAAAAGCCAGCAGATTTCTGGTACTTTGCATTAGCACCCCTTTGGCAGCATCCAAGGAAACTAAAGCACCAGTCAAATCTTGTTTTCTTTCCATTTTTCCCTTCCAAGATATTACAAGAGAACTACTTAATAAACAGAACACTTGCTAATTGCCATCCCAGAGTCTGCTTCCCAGAAAATCAAACCTACAACACCAGTTTCTACAACTTTGTGAAAATTCCCACTAAAGTGAAAAATGTAGTGGTGTCAAACAGCACCTCTTTCCTTAGTTAAATAGTAACAAAGAATTTCTCTGATACTTTGGACATGTTTGCAGCCAGAGAGGTATTTCTTTATCCTTACTGTGTTAGGTAGAATTATGTATACCCACAAAATGCATGTTCTTAATCTTAATCTGTATTTCAGTGGGTGTGAACCCATTGTAAATAGGATCTCTTGACAATATTATTTTAGTTAAGATGTAACCAACTGAATGAGGGAGGGCCTTAATCATATTAGTGGAGTCTTTCATAAGTAGAAGAAATTCAGACATAGAATATGCTGTTGAAAGGAACCAGAAACAGGAAGTCAATGGATCCAAGAAGAGAAAGGAGAGGATATAGATATCTGATGGGAAAGCCAAGGAAAGCCAAGAATTGTCACCCAGCCTGAATGCTACCAACCCTGGGAGGAAACATGAATTCTAGCCTCTGAAACTATGAGCCAATAAATTCATTTGTGTAATCCAACCATTTGTGTGGCATTTGTCACAGCAGCCTAGGAATGAAGGCACTTACCCTTGGCTTGCTTTACACTGACAATTTCTAATTCATGGGAAAATACACTCTAAGTATAAGTATACCCTGCCTTGAGCAAAAAAATCACCCAACCTCCACCCTGCCCTGAGGAGTCTGCCATTCAACCATTACCTGAAGAGATTAACCTTGTCTCACCAGATGAAACCGCAAGGGCATTCGCAGAGGTAAATGGCTTGCAAGATACTTCTAATGTTTCTCCTTACCCACACCCAGTACTACTCTTCTCTTCCAGACTTATAACAAGAGTAAAGTAAAAGCCACCAAAGATGAAAACAAAGTGTGACCCAGGAGGAAATATGCTATACTCCAAAACAACTGCATGAGTTTTCCAATTTTTACTGGGAGAAATCAGGGGAATATGTGTGGGAATGGATATTAAGGATATGTGATAATGGTGGAAGAAATATAAAGTTGGATCAGACCAAGTTTATTGATATGCGTCCAATAAGCAGAGATCCTGGATTCAATATTGTAGCACAAGGAGTTAGAAAGGACTCTAACAGTTTGTTCAGGTGGCTGGCTGAAACATGGACTAAAAGATGACCTACCATGTCTTTGTTTGAGATGCTCAATTTGTCCTGGTATACTGAAGATGAGGGGATCCAACAGCTTAGAGAGATGGGAAAGCTAGAAAGAATTTACCATCTAAGACCTGCCCACATACCCCAGAAATGTCCAGATGACAAACCTTTTCACCAGGACTTTGAGGAATAAATTTGTGAGACTAACTCCATCTTCCCTGAGGAGCTCTGTGGTTGCTCTTCCCTATAAATCAGATTACTGTGGGAACTGCTGTCACAGAACTAGGAACTTTAAACACTATGGGAATTATTCGATCCTGGGTTGGCAGAAGCCAAGTAGTAGCACTTAATGGCCAAATATAAAGTGGACATGGTTACCACAATGAAAGGCAGACTCAAAGCAGCAATCAAAAGAGTCTGAATCACATAGAATTATGGTAATGGCTATCAGACACCTAGAAGTAAAATAGATGGGCAGTCTAGTAAATTCCTATATGATCTGTATAATTAGAAGGGTTCTGGGTCAAGTGAACAAAACACTAACTTGAATTACAGAAATAAAGAGTTATGACCCTTTAACCAATTGCCAGACTTGGAACAGTTTACAGACCCAGAGCCTCTTTGAAGAATCCTTGGGGAAGGATCCTGGTTCACTGCCAAAAATTTATACTGATAATCTTTCTTCCACTTTTCCTCAAAGACACCTATGGCCTTTTACAAGGGTGGCTGTGGTTGTAGGGATGAAGGTTCTGCATGGGCTCAGAAACATGGGCTGACTTGGCTACAACCACTGCTGAATGCCCTATCTTCCAGTAGCAGAGACCCACATTCATCCTCATGGCATCATTCCCCAAGATGATCAGCCTTTTACATAGTGGCAGGTTGATTACATTGGACCATCTCCATCATGGAGGGGCAGCGATTTGTTCTAAATGGAATAGACAAATGCTCTGGATATGGGTTTGCCTTCCCTGCATGCAATGTTTGTTCCATAACTACCATCCGTGAACTTACCAAATGTCTTATTTGCTGTCATGGTATTCTTCACAGCTTCACCTCTGATCAAGGAACTCACTTAATAGCAAATGATATGCAGGAATGGGCACATGCTCATGGAATTCATTGCTTTTACCAAATTCTCTTTCATCCTGAAGCAGCTGGAATGACAGAACAGTGAAATGACCTTTGGAAGACTCAATTATGTCACCAACTAGGTGGCAATACCTTTCATTGATTGGGGTAATGTTCTCCAGGAGACTGTGTATCCTCTAAATCAGTGTCCACTCTTTGGTGCTGTTTCCTCCCATAGCCAGTATTCACAGGTCCAGGAATCAAGGAGTGGAAGTGGGAGTGGCACCACTCACTATTAAACTTCAGTATACAGTAGGATAACTGTTACTTTCTGTCCCTGAAACCTTAAGCTCTGCTGGTCTACAGGTCTCAGTTCCAAAAGGAGCAGTGCTTCCATCAAGGTACACAAGAATGATTCCATTGTACTGGAAGGTAAGACTGCCACCTGGTCCTTTGGACTCGTCATGCCTCTGAATCAACAGGCAAACAAAGGAATTACTGTACTAGCTGGACTGATTGATTCTGATGATCAAGGGGAAACAGGACTCTATCTATACACTGGAGTTAAAGAAGAGTTTTCCTGGAATACAGGAGCCCCCCAGGGGCATCTCATATTACTACTGTATTAGTCAGGGTTCTCTAGGGAAACAGAATCTACAGGAGATATCTGTAAATAGTATGAGATTTTATAAAATTCTCTCTTATGACCATGGGGATACAAGTGAGTCCAGATTTCACAGGCAGGTTGCAAACCAGGGGCTCCGATGAAAGTCTGGTGAAGATCCTTGATGAGTTCCTGAGAGACACTGGCTGTCCAAAGACAAGCTGAAAATTCTCTGAATGCTGAAATCACTTCCCTTTAAGGCAGTCAACTGATTGGATAAACCATCACTCATTGCTGATGGCAATCTCCCTGGTTGATTGTAGATATAATCAGCCATCTATGCGTTAAACTCACTGATGACTAAAGACCATAAATGTCCTTATATTACAATTAGCCCAGTACTTGCTTGACCAAACAAATGGACACAATTAACTGGCCCAGGTGACACATTTGTCTAACCCTCACAACTACCATGTCTTGTAATTAAAGTCAATGGGAAATTGCAACAACCCAATCCAGGAAGGATTACAATAGACCAGCATCTTCAGGAATGAAGGTTTGGATCTCCCCAACAGGCAAAGAACTATGGCCAGCTGAGTTGCTTGCTGAGGGTAAAGGGATTATGGAATGGGTAATGGAAGAAGATCATGATAAATTCAAACTTTGACCATGTGACCAAAGAACTAAGGACTGTAATGGTTACGAATATTTTTCCTTGTCTTGTTTTTTGTAAGTTTGTATATGTACATAAAACAAACATCTTTGTTTTATTCCCTATCTTTTCCCCTTATCATATGATATAAGTTCCATATCATAGTATTTAAAGATGTCTATTTTAAGAGTGAATATTACCCAAAGACTTGCATTCTATCCTGGATGGATTTAGTGTATATTTTCATTTGTACTCAGGACAATTGAGTATTATATATACAATATGTATAATGTACATTTATATATGCCTTTTATATATATACACACACACACACACACATATACACATATATACATTTATATATGCCTGTTAGTGTTTTTATTTAGAGACTATGGATGGTTTAAGGTGATGTGGTGTATGGCTGCCAAGTTGTCATAGGGTGGACTGTAATGGTTAGGCTAATGTGTCAACTCGGCCAAATAATGGTGCCCAGTTTGGTCAAGCAATCACTAGGCTAACTATAATACAAGGGCATATCATGGATCTTAATCATCAATGAATTGATTGCATAAATGGTCAATTACATCTACAGTGAACTGGGAAGATTGCTATCTGCAACGAGTGAAAGTTAAAGGTCATTAAAGGAGAAGTGATTTCAGAATTCAGGGGGAGAATTCCCATCTCGACTTCAAATAGCCAGCATCTTCTGGGGAAGGGGCCTTCATCATAGTCCTTGGCTTGCAGCCACACCTACAGAATTCAGACTTGTGCATCCCAACAGTCATGTGAGTCAATTTTATAAAATCTCATACTGGTTACCAGGTATCTCCTGTTAGTTCTGTTTCCCTAGAGAACCCTGACTAATATATCCATATTTTAAAATCTATAGTATTTTTTGCATGAATTACATTTTTTGAGGGCTTTAAGGATACAGCTTCTAACATATGGTACCATTTTAGCCTGAGGGTAGTTAATTATTTTATCATAAACCAACTTTTCACATAAATGCTCACTTGCTGTACTTCCTAATATACAGCACTATTCAGTATGTCACAGTAACAATTTTTCTGTCTTCATCTCAATCACTGCATCCCTTGGCAGCTTATTACCACCTACCAATATGGCAATTGGTTGAAATTGCAAAGATAAAAATGTATCTGTTAATAATTCAATACAATGAACAGCAGCTTTGCAAATAATCAAATAGTATTTATTAATCCTGAACACACACCATGCTGCTATAGAGACACCTTTGTACTATCCTCATTAATTAGGATAATAAAATTTTCCTTTTATCTTCATTCAGTGATTACAAAGTCATTTTGTCAGGCTTAAATTACTCATTCATTATTATAAAAAAATATTTCTTGCATACTTCAAACAACATATCCGTTATCTTCAATAGCACATAGTCTTTTAGGAAATAGATACCATTTTCCACACTGAATAAGAATAATTCAGAAGAAAATTTCTAAATAATCCTTCATCCAGCTTTATGTTCAGTCTATCCTATTTCAATGCCTCATTTGACTGAAATCTACAAAGTCATTTAATTTATCTTTAAAGTTAGAATAATTTTCCTCTTCTCCCTTGGAAAGTCCTTTTGATGGATATATTCTTGTCTGAAAGTCACTTAGTACTTTTATACAACCTCAGAGTATTAGTTAACATTTAAGCATAAGCAATTTTATGTTTATAAACATATAAACTTAAATATATGTGCTTTTTCTTAATATGACATTAATGATAATGAGTGTGGGTAATTAAAAAGACAGAAGGAATAAAGCTATATCTCTACTCAGGAGATATTTCCCACCTTATTCTAATCTGAAACACCTTGTTTTGAATTGCATAATATTGCACAATGACTCTTAATAAGGGGAATTGTATCAGAATCAACTAGATTGAATTTTTAAAAATGATGTTTCCAACTTCTTGTCCACAATTTACTTAATCAGAATATTCTTGGGCATTTCTTTATAGCTTTCATTTAACATTCTCCACAGATGATACTCTGTACATTACAGTTTTTGAAAACTTTTTGTTTTGTGTTTATAAACTAGAATCTAGGAGTCATATAACCCTAGATCTCATTTTCTGTCACCTATTTGAATAAGGACAAGTTATGTAACCCTTACAATTCTTAGCCCCTTCATATACAGAATAAAGATAATAATAGTACCTACCACACTACATTTTTTTACATGGAATAATTGATCTGAAGTCCTTAGCAGAGATATAAAATTATTATTCATCAGATATTGGTTGAGTACCTACTATGCTCAGATACTGAGAGTAAAATTTTATGTGAAAACATACATGGATCCAGCTTTAGTGACGCTTATAATCTAAGGTAGAAAATACATTACATTTTTAAAATAGAAAGTTGTGTAAGTGCTTGATATGATTTAGTTGTTCTCATTATTTAAAATATTGCTATTCAAAGTTCTAATCCATTATTCTCCATTTCTTCTTAAATAGAGGATAAATTCTTGAGCATGAAATGCAAAGCCATTCATAATATGATCCCCATTTCTTTTTTCAACTCTCTCTCTCTTGTTATACCTTTTAATTTAACTTTCCTGCTCTTTATGAGAGACTCTGGTCAGAAAATTTTTGTCTCATTGCTCACTTTCTAATGCCCTGGCATAAAGAAATTTTATTATTCATTCTAGGGACTACTCAGTTGTCAATTTCTCTATGTAAACTTCTCAGATGTTTCATCTTCTGGATGATTAGTACATTACTGTAGTACCTAAAACATTTAGGAGTTTGCATTGCAGAAAGTAAATATAAAATAAGTGACTATTCAATTAAATCATTTATCTATGCACCTCACCCCTACTTTTAGGTCAGAAAATAATGCCAAGTGGAAAGCTTAAATGATAAGTCCATTAGATAATGCAAAACATATTCTTAAATTTCTTTTATAATTTACTCATGTGGTTAATATTAGATTAGTGTTTTCTCAAATCTTGTATCTATATATTTTTTCCTAGGTCAAAAATATGCTTATTTTAAATATCTGACTTTCTAAAACATTATAGAAATTGACATCATAGGAGGATATTTTTGATTAGGATATTACCCCTAAAAAAGATGCTAAATAAAGGCCTCCACTATTTTCTGAGAGGTGTAATGATACTGATAGAAGAGAGAAACAAGCAGTTTAATATGACAGAATAGGTAAGTGTAGGGTAAAGATCAGTTTCTATGTGAACTAGATGTAGAGATGATGGCAATATGGGAACATAGGAAAAAGTTTAGATGCTGTGCTTAGAGAAACTGGCATGTGTTTTAAAATCTGGGTTGCCTAATAAAGTAGTTGTATGATATTAGAGAATCCAAAAAATATCATGCTTTATCTCCTTATAGGTCAATTTTGTAAAATAGCAACTGAATAATTTTTATCCAGGATTGTTGTGAGAATAAATGAAATACTGCATATTAAAGTAACACAGTATCAGAAAACACATTTTCAAAATGGCAGTTTTTTCTTGTTTGCTATTGTGTTGTTGCATTGTTCTCTTCCCAATGAATTTAATATTCTGAGCACACAGACACATGCAAACATGCCATATACACAAATATCAGTTTATTTCAGTCAACACATGGTTTCATTTCTTTGTTTACATTCTGACAATATTATGGAAATGTATATACAACAATATTTTTGAATTATGAACTCAAATGTAACGATTAAAAGTTAGATATGTAGTTCTAAATCTTAAAAAGGTTATTAAACACAAAATTGAACTAAATGCCTTGGCATTAACATGCCAAAAAACAATCTGCTTCATCATTGTAGGGTGTCTCATGGTTAATAAGTGTGATTTTTGTTGCATATTTAACATAGAGAAATATAGATAGGCTTCAGTGACCTTCTTTTTCAAATGAATGAAAGACAAAAACCCTTAGAGAATAAGCTCATGTGCAAACAGTGTAAAGTGTTGAGGAAAGAATTAACTGAAGACTTCAGTGTTTAGTAGATTTAAAGAGAAACTAGTATTAAGGTAGGAAGATATGTTATTTAAAATAATAGGAGCTGCTGCAGCAGAACGATCTCTCTCCAATCTTAGCGATTAAATACAACAAAAGTTGAATTCCTCATTCTACATGGAGTCAGACCAGGGGATTACTCACCTTAAAGAGGTGGTTCATGAACCTAGGCCTCTTCTTGTGGCTTTACCATTTTCCAGGCACAGCTTTTAAGATCATCGTCCTTATCCATGTCAACCCAGAAAAGAAAGATGATGCTTCCTCATGATTTCATTCAAGCAATCATACACAACATCACCACTCACATTTCATTGATTAGAACTTGTTAATATAGCCCCATCTAGATTGAAGAGGTTTGGAAATGTGACCCTTAACTTTACAGCTACTTAGCAGCAAATACCCTCCTCTGTGGTAGGCAGAGTCTGAACCATAACCACACACACACGCCATTCTCCCTATGCAACAAAATGTTCCCTGCTCTCTCACATCCCCAAATGAGGCAACCCAAGGTCCCATGTAATCACCGTATTCAAGGATCTTGAGTTGATGCATAGTCCATTTCATCAAGTTCAGGTATAACTCCCCATAGCCAGATAGCCTATAAACTAAAATAGAAGTTATCACCCCTCTGCATATACATACATAAACCTCCAATGTACAATGATGGGGCAGAATTGTATAATCACAAAAGTGCTCCCTTTCAGAAAAGGGAAGGACGAAGACACAGAACAGGTAGGTGTCAACTGGAACGGGGAAATCCTGCAGGAGGGTATTGTGAGCAGGGACTCTGTCCTGCAAGTGAGGACATTTTTTTAAAATTTAGGGTCTCTATTCTCTGTAGCAACTCTATTCATTTTTCTTCCGGTCCCCTGATTTTCCATTTGAGACTCTCTTTGTCCACTATCATCTACAATCTCAACTGAAATGGATCTTAGGCTGCTATTATTTCACAACGTGGTTTTTGAACATGCCATTTTGAGCCTCACTCTTGCCAAAGGCTTCTATTCTGAACTTGTGGTTTCTTTGGCAGTACGGCTCCCTCTCAAAATTGAGTAGTCTCTGGCTTATTTGCTTCCAGTCATTCCATGTGCCAGCACACCACATTCTTCTTTTTAAAGACATGATTAAAAAACCTTGTTTATATCTTTGCCCCTTTCCAACTGAGTATCTTACTCTCAAATTAGTGGATGTGACCTTAATTCATTTGGAACAGTAGGTGAGAAGACCACCGCCTTAATCAGGATTTGGTGACTTTTGTTCATCTGAGAAATCTTTTTGCGTTATCTTGTGATTTTAAATCTTTTCAAATATATTTCTTAATATTTGGAGTCCAGGATTGTTCAGTTTCTCCAACCCTGTACAGCCTTTGGTTTCTGGCTTCTGGGGCTTTTGTTCTTTTTAACACCAGCCAATTCTTGCCTGAGACAATCTTTTGGTAATACTGCACAGGAGAAACCAAAAACAACCAATAAAACATAAAACTTGCTATTTCCAGATGCTGTATCAGAACTGTGGACTCAGTAGTTATGTGATCTGCCTTCTTGAATTATGCAGGCAACAGTTTTCCTAAATATTTTACCATCAATTAATTTGGATTGACAACTTTCCTGTCTCTAATGATGTTATGCTAATGCCATGTGGTTTGGGTATTCATTATCGTAACATTCACCCTGGCACCATTTTAAATATTAGTTAAGGTACTACTAGATATTTTAACAGAAAAGACCTTAAGCATCAGTGGTGTGAAGTAAAATAAATTTAAGTTATCCTCAAGTGAAGCCAGAGGTAAATGCAAGGCTATAGTTAACTGCCAACTTCTGTTGCTCTGTCTTCAAGAGGTAGTTTCCACCGTTGCTATGTTAATCCTCACCAAATGGACAAAGGGGTGGTAATTGGGTGGAGAATGCAAACCATTTCTTAAGCCCCAGGGTCTGTAGATGGCACACTTCACTTCCATTTCTGCTTTATTAAGGAGAACAACTCACAATAACCACATAGAATAAAGATGCAGGAAAATATAGTTACTGGATGCACAACTTCTCAGAAGCAACTCTTCATGATGGAGGAGAAGTAGAAATATTTGGGGGATAGTTACTTCTACCAAGTAGTTTTGAGAGTGCTCTGAAAATGAACTGCGCAAGTGAAAACTTAGGCTATTTCTTGATTGATTGATTCTGTGACTCATAAATGGAATAATCAGACTTGTGAAAAGTAGTTATAGAGACATGCTGGAAAACAGGATTTAAACAGGAAGTTGATGCATTAAATGTCAAAGTATGATATGTGGAAATGAATGCATAGATTGTTGCTTTGTAACCTGAGGTCCATAAAGCAGTCTTGAATTTAAATTGGATTTTTTGTGTATGTGGCTTTTTCTCTGAGAATGAGCATTGTTCTCTTTAGAATCCCCAAATCTTAATGAATTATTATGTTAGGTCTTTGCAGTAGAGGCTAGCAGTTTAGAATGTGAGCGCTGTCCTAGTCTGCTTGAGTTCATGTTTGCCTCTCTCTAGTTTTACGAACCTGAAAAAGCTACTTAGTCTCTCTAAATATCTTGTTTCTTGTTTACAAAATGCAATAAATAATTGTATCACCTTGGTAAGCTTGTTGAGAGATTAAATGAATCTATGTATGTTAAGCACTCATAGTTTGCTTAATAATAAAAACTGTTGCCTGCAGTTAGCTATAATTACAGTCAAAATTCAAATGCATCCCTTTTGCAGATGTCTGTGGTATCTATAAGGAAAGAAACTACAGGTAGAGGCTACTATCAAAGAGAATAGAATAGAAAGGACAGATGCACAAGAGATATTAAACTGGTCTGCAATTTTGTAGAAATATATTTGCGGCATTATGAAGTTAGTCTTTTTATAGCACCAGTTTTCCAGCAATTTACATAACATTAACTATAATTATCACTGCTATTACTATTACAATTACTATTATTGTTTGGCTCTCTTCCTAAACTAAATGAGTCTCTGTTAGGAGAGGAGGTTGATGGTTCCTTTTCCTGATTTAATAGCTGGGCACAGTTTTGAGCTCCAGTAAATGTGAAAGTGGTCTTTAGGTATTCTTTCAACCTTTACTGCCTGGAGCCAATAGGTGTAGTCTGCACTGAGTCTTGTTTCCCTAATATTTCAAAGACTTGTCTTGCTTAGTGTGACAAGAAAGACTGATAAAGCTCTGTCTCAAAGAAATTTGTACAATGATAGATTGCCCAATATCTCCCTTCTCCAAAATCGGCAGAACCTAGGCACCTTTGGTAATTGTACATTTGAAATATGGCTAGTGTGACTGAGGACCTGAATTTTTAATTCCAAGTAATTAAATTTAGATTTAGGTTGCTACATGTGGCTAGAGGCTACTGTATTGGACAATGCAGATATGTGGCATGAAACATACTGTAGGAAAAAGATTGTAGAACAATCTTCATTGGATACCAAATGAGCCTGAATTGGGAAAACAGATTGAATTCTAGTGCAAGAAAACTTATATTGTGAGGGGTCAGTTGTGAAAAATAAAATCTGGTAGTGAAAAATTTAGGCTTTCTTCTTCCTACTAACAGTTTTTGAAAGCATTACACTTCTGTATGTCTGCTCTGAGTATTCAGCTTGCATTTAAATTGATGGGAATGATTAAAAATGCCAATTACTAAAAATGAGAAATTGTTATTGATAATCCGTTAGGATTGAATTGTATATATAATTAATTGCAATTTAAGGGACATAAAACACCTGAGATATTCAACTTAGTAATTAGTTCATGCTCTTCATAATGATATACTTCTTCAAATATTGTCATTAAGTTACATTATATTAAACTATTGTTTCCCTATCTGTATTTATTAAACTCTCAAATAAAGTACCTGATGATATCACTGCCCCAATTAAAATCCCTTTATTTCCTCTATTTCCACTAAAATTAAAGCCTCAAACCCTAAATATATTTTCCCAGGCCATGTGTAATCTAGCCCTTCTCTTCCTCTCCAACCTATCACTTGCTACTCTCTTTCTCATGTGCTGTACTCCAGCCACGTAGGGTCTTCTTTGTCCTAGGAATCTGATTGAGAGGATTTTCCTGTCCACCCTAACCGAAGGCATACTGAATCTCCCTCATTTATCTCCAGCTCCACTTTTGCATCTCTTAGCACTTATTAATACATCAAAATTATTTTATAAGTATTTTTGCTTGATCCTCAATTTCTGAACCTTTCCTTTTATATAATCATCTTTAAAGCCATGAGTAACCCTCTTGTTTACCTTTACATCTCCATTGTTTAGTAAAGCTCAAGAACTTTGTATTATGCTTTTATTGAATGAGAAATTCAATGAATTATTCATTTATTTTCCATTTCCCAGATTTTACTGAAAAATCCAAGAGTTATGAAAAGCCTCTGGTAAACAACAATAAGTGGTTACAGATAAATTTTATAAGAGAGAGAATGGGTATCAAATGAGGGATGAAGGAGTTTATTATTATCCAGTATCAATGGCAGGTTCCTTTATGTTTATGGGTTATGACAAATAATCTATCATGCTTAACCAAAGAGCAATCTCTCCACAGCACAACTTTACAATCTTTATTTTTTTTAAAAAAAGGAGAGTAGGGCTGAAAACAAAGGAATTGCTATGGTTTTATTGAAATTAAAAAGGAAGAGAACAAAAAATTTTAAACATGTTTTTTAATGCTTTTTGGATACTTAACTATCAACTTAATAAAAATGCTCTATAAGAAACAAATGTGACAGTCACAGGCTGGGTATAAAGTTACGAAGAAGAATTCAAACTTATAAATAAAATAGTTTGTAAGAACTTATTTTTGGTGTAAAAAAAATGATAGCCCTCTTCTCAAATTCCTGTGTTTGTGTTCAAAATTGATATAGAAACTTTTAATAAAATAAATTCATTTTCTTTGATTTCTCTTCATTTGGTTTTAAACATAAACTGTTACTCTATATGAATATAAACTGATGGTTTGTATTCACTCAAATAACAGTAGTTATAAGGAGATGTATGCCATTCTTACTAGTCTGTCATAATTATTCATGAACTAATCTTAAACAAGAATGTATGAAAAATTGAATAGTTAAGATCTTATATACTAAACACATCTGGCTGTAGGATGTACAGTTACCTACCATTCCCTCCCAAAACATATACTCCAAATTCATCACCTACTATTAGTAATCATTTTATTTACTGGTAATGTATTATTAATGTCAACATTTTTAGGATCAGGTATTTGCATTATAAAAATGGTGCTTGAAAGTTTACCAATTTACTGGTTCATTTCAAAGTGGCAAGGATTATGATAATTTTTAAATTATCAAAAGAAAGTCTGAAATTTTGCAGTACTTCAAAACTAAAAAAATACCATTTCTAATTATGCAAAATGAAAAAAACAAATGCAGTCTTTTTAGTGCTAATTACTGGAAATAATAATAAAAAAGAAAAGAGAAAAGACACATAGAGCCTTTATATTAATTTGCATATTCATTTCAGAAAAATAGAAAGACTAGCATATTTGAAAGGGTGCATCTCAAAGAACTAAGTTAATAGTAGGTATGAGGAAGAATGGGGTTGAAACAGCCTGCACTAAAGAAAATTTCACAGTGGTATTGATGAGATTTCTATTAAAAATAATAAAATGGGGGATTGACGGAAGCAAGGAAAACATATGTAAGAAGATGTTTATTAATAAAATATACAATTGAGGGATCCCTAGGGATACTTGAAGGCAATATTGTAATATTAAATAAATTATCTTTATGATTTGAAACATTAAGTTGTACATGTGTTTGCAATACATTTGGTAGACGTAGACAAGACTGACATAAAAACTGGAAGCAATTAGACTTCAGGATGTTGACTATGGAAAAACATAACTACTCAATTTCCTAATCAGAACAGATTCGTACAAAATTTCAGATAATTGTGATGTCTTTGGACTTTTTTGTTTTATTTCCAGTGTAAAGTCTCATGGATTGCCCCACAATGCTAAGAGCAACAAGGTTGAAGTAAGTATTTGTAGCAAATTCAAAGACACAGACAAAGTATTAGGAATGCGATTGCTGGAGGAATTTACAGATGCAAGTGATTCAAAACGTGAATTTGAAGCAGAGGAGAATGTAGAGTAGGGATAGGATAAAGCTAGAGATATACATAGAGACAAGACTACGCACACAGCCTGGTAGATTATTAAGGATATTGATATACTAAGAGCCTGTGAAGTCAGTCATGCATAATTGTTTTGTGGCATAATTAGGTTTTCATTTGAGGCTGTTGAGCTTGAATTTACAGCTGACCTAATCTACTCTGTGTGTGACTTTCCCCATACTGCTTAGCTGCTCGGGTGCAAACATAAAATAAGAGGACTATTGCTTCATTTAGCTTCTGTGTTATTCCATAAGATAGAGAGGAAGGAAATTTAAGATATTAGGGAAAATGTTGTTGACTTGATGGGTCACAGACTGAGCCAGTGAAAAGGAAATGAAGAAAAGGAAATTCTGAGCTGCTGAAAGAAACATAAGCTACTTAATGATTCAAATATTTGGGAGTAAGTCATGTTAATAAACCATCTTTCTTGTGGCTGTGTCTCACAAAACTGTTTTGGAAGTTGTGTCCTCATGCACCAATTTCTACTCTTAGACTTAAATGGCATCTTTTTTTTCTTTTTTTTTTTTGACTTAACACAATAAGACTGTCAAAATCTAGAAATCTTCAGTGCATTAGAAATGTTAGAACAAACCAGGCACTGTTTTCTTCCGTGGAAAACATCATTATTAGCATATATATATCTTGCTCAAACTTTTTGCAATCTTTTTTGCCTTTCTCATGCCCTTGATATAATCTGTAATGACATGCAGCAGCACCTTATTCCTTTAGGAAATTGATTATTCTTTGATTTCACACTCTCTTAGCTTTCTCTCCAGTTAGTGTGATATTGGTTGAATTTTCCCTGCCTCCTTAGCCTTTTTGTTTCATAATTCCCATTTGCACAGAGTTATAATAGTGAAACAGCCTCAGTAATATTTGGAAGTCTTTTGCAACAAGCTCCTTTTGACAATATTAATGCATGAAAATGAAAACTGAAAAATGTTCTTATTTCAAATGGGTATTTATACTTTTGCTATTTGGTACAAAAAGCTGATGCCATAAAATGAACAATAAAATTACATGGAAAATTGTTATTATGAATCATTGAATATTTAATGAGTTATAGAAATGAAACTGTCAAACACTAGAGCTGGGATGAAAAGCTATGAGGGAAAAATGATAAAACTTGAAACCTGAAACACTGTAGTTCTGATGAAACCAAGAGAAGTGGTATCCATGTCCCCCTGAGTATTTGAGTTTTCATATATGTAAAGGAATGCTGTAATTCATTTGGGTTTGATGTCTTTATTGGAAAGACCTTGATAGTAAATAAGAATATAACATCTCCTCTTAATTTTCTTTCTTGGTCCTTATCATGACTTTGTATTTGGGGATCCAGCTTAATATCAGGAAATTAACTTTTCTATTAACTTTCATTTAATCCTGCACATACCATCAAAGATATAGGAAGAGGCACTAACAGGTTAACACATTAACAACGTTATTTATCTGGCTTTTAAAATCAGACATTTCAAGCACATTGCAGAAAGTATACTTTAAATTAACTACTTCTCGGGCAGCAGACTTGGCCCAGTGGTTAGGGCATCCATCTACCACATGGGAGGTCCATGGTTCAAAACCCGGGCCTCTTTGACCCATGTGCAGCTGGCCCATGCACAGTGCTGATGCACGCAAGGAGTGCCCTGCCATGCAGGGGTGTCCCCCGGCGCAGGGGAGCCCCATGCGCAAGGAGTGCACCCCGTAAGGAGAGCCACCCAGTGCGAAAGAAAGTACAGCCTGCCCAGGAATGGCACCACCCACACGGAGAGCTGACACAGCAAGATGACACAACAAAAAGAAACACAGATTCCCGTGCTGCTGACAACAACAGAAGTGGACAAAGAAGATGCAGCAAATAGACACAGAGAACAGACAGCTGGGGAGGGAGGCAAAGGGGAGAAAAATAAATAAATAAATAAATCTTAAAAAAAAAAATAAAATAAAATTATCTACCTCTCAAAACACAGATATCTTTCCTAAGTTTAGCTCTGCAACTGCTGTTGATGTGACATTTCCAGTTACATCAGACTTTCAGCCTAAGGAACCAAAATTGAAGACAATGAGCAATGAGTATACTAGCAGTCTAAAGAGAGTCAGGCATTCATAAATGCAAATTTTCCTAAAGGGTCATAAAACCATTGCCTCATTATTTATCTTCAGCCCATAAAAAGACAGCCAGGAATTTTGGTAGAATAATTATCAAGGGATGAGCTGTAGACTAGATCAGAGTGCTGTATTTTCCTTCCCCTCACCCCCAAGGCTAGTGGGGCTCTTTGGTTGACCCAATCAGAGGGATTCCAGCTGTCACTTCATTGGAGATCCTGGCATTTCATTCCCTGGCAGAATGCATTCCCTGGCTGAACTACAGAAGCTCTCATTCCTGTTTCAACATGGCTTTTAGAGTAGTCAGTTGTGTGAGTCCTTGAGAAATTGACACCTAACCTTGGAGGGTGGACATAGAGATTGGGGGCTTGATTCTAGCCTGGAGAATTCTGAAGAGAGAAGGGTAGTTGGAACAGCTCATGATGGAAAGGTGTAGAGAAATGGTAGCAGTTGGAGAATCCTCTTATGCTATTGGTGTTTCCAAAATGTGTGAGTCTCCTGTAGTGGGATACTGCCTGTCATAGTAGACTTGATTCAGCATGAAGTTTCCTCACCTGCCAAAAGAGCTCTGACTGATACCTGGACTCCATAGTGAGAGACCATAGAATGTAACTGAAGAGACAGATGCTGGACAGTTTCATAAGGGATTCAAAATTCACATCATCCTTATGTTGCCATGAGATCCCTGTGGTTATTGTGAGGAACACAATCTGTACCCAATGAAAGAATAAGAAGTTGAACCTCTGAAACATGGGTGGCACTGACAAGTGAGTAAAAAAGTTCACTGACACAAAACTGTGGCAGACAGTAATTTCTATAAAGGACTAAAATAAGATTTCCTATCCCACATGCTTTACTGCAATATAACTTTGTTAATCCCGCATCAAGAAGTGTATTCTAATTTCCTTCCTTCTTGAATATCGATGGTATTATAACTAATTCAAACAATAGAATATGGTGCAAGGGATGCTTTGAGGAGAAGTCATAAAAGGTACAGAAATATCTGCCCTTCCTGCTGGAACACTCACTATTTGGGCTGCTAAGTAAGAAGTCTGCCTGCCCTGAGGTCACCATGCTGTAAGGAAACAAGCCACTCCAGCAAGCAATCCTAGGATTTAAATCACCATCCCAGATATCATTCACAGACATATAGGTGAAGAAACCTCCAGATGATTCCATTCCCTGACATAACATTCAGTTCTTCACAGCTGAGTTTCAAAACATAGTGAAACACAGGCAAGTTATTCTCTCTATGCCCTATTCAAAATTTTCACTCATAGAATAGATGAACACACAAAAGTGTTATTTTAAGCCACTAAATTTTGGAGAAACTTTTCACAGAGCAAGATTAATGATTACAAAGGCTTTACTTCAGTTTCTGCTAAACATCCCACTTCTCACCTTAATCTATAAGGAGTAAAAGCAGAAACAAAATAATTTAAAAGTATTGTGAAAGAAAAGAGTGAGTCACTACAATGTCTTCTACTAGGCAAGCCCTAAAAATATGATTGAAATTGAGCTGGAGGTTGGAGGGAGGGCAAAAGAAATCTTTTGATTTGAGAATATTATTTTAAACAGTATATATTTACTATAATGGGACTTGTATTTTTAATAAACAGTGATCAGAAAGCTATGAATTTACCATGATGAACTCAAAATGTAGGAAAGGATAATGCAAAAACTATCTTTGCAAATAGTAGTTGGAAAAACAAAGAAGCCACTATTTAATTGATGTTAAACAAACTTCAACCAATTTGATTCACTGTTTATATTCTTTTAATTGTATAATTTAGGGATTTTATCAATAAAAGTAACCTATGTTATGCTGCATTGACAAACCAGCATTTAAATTTTCAAGGGTTAAAGAATAAAGTTTATTTTTTTTAATTTACACTACAAATTTATTGCAAGTGAACACCAGGTATTAATTATGAGGGTTTCTCAAGACCTCAAGATTCTCAGTAGTCATCATCTCAGATATTAAAGGTCACTTTCACAAAAGGAAAATAGAACTCTGGAAGTCTTCAAACCAACAACTAAGAGCTTCATCCCCAAAATGGCATGCAACAATTTTTGCTCACAGTTCATTCACTAAGATTAATCAGAAGACCCCTCCCTTTTGTAAGAGAACCAGGAAGTACATTTGTGTCATGGTTCAGGAAAACAAATTTCTCTAAATATTTGGTGTATTAGTCAGGGTTCTCTAGGGAAACAGAATCAACAAGAGGTATCTGTCAAAAGTATGTGATTCTATAAGAGCTTCTCATGTGCAGCCATGGGGATGCACAAGTCCAGGTTTTACAGGCAGGCTGCAACCAGGGGCTGCAATGAGTCCAATGAAGATTCTTGATGAGTTCTGGGAGATGTTGGCTACCCAAAGATGAGCTGGGAAATTCTCTCTCAATGCTGGTATCACTTCCCTTTTTAAGGCATTCAACTGATTGGGTTAAGCATCACTCATTACTTGTGGGAAGCTGCCTCTGGCACTGGTATTGTATTGGCCATCTTGTTACTAAACGCTATTTTTAGATACTAACCCAGTTAAGCTTCTATCTCCCCATGTCGCTGCAGTAGTTAAGTTTCTATCCTCACGCCACTCCCCCGGGCTCCGACTGGGCACTCCCTAAAGAGCGCGAAAGTCTTTCCACGGACGTTGCCAAACAACCATCTGCACATGTGTGTGGCCTGAAAATCAAAATCTAGTTACCCAATCATTTACTGACACATGTGCTGTCGTCAGTACGTACCACCTCCTTCATCCCTGGCTATAAATACCCCTGATTGACCCTCAATAAACAAGACTTGATCAGAATCCTGTCTTGTCTCCATTCTTTGTGTCTCTTGTCCCTTTCATTCCCGCTCCATCCCTCAGGTCTTGGTTCGACTGGCCCACGGGGCAGGTCAATTACTGATAGCAATCTCCGTAACTGATGTCATTATAACCAGCTATCTATGATTTACCACTACAGTAAAGTAAATGGTGACTAAAGTCCATAAATGCCCTTATATTACAGTTAGCCCAGTGCTTGCTTGACCAAAGGGCACAATTACCTGGCCAAGTTGACACAATAGCCTAACCATCACACTTGGTGAACAGCTTTAATGACAGCCATAAGCATTTCTAGGTTGAATAGTTTTAAGTATTGAAAATAAGAAAGTATGTTTTATATTGATTCTTGTCAAAATGACCATTGTATCGAAGGGGAAAAAAATCTTACCATTTTTTATGGTGCTAAAAGAAGAAAGGTGAACCCTGGAGTAACAACCAGATAAAGAGACAAATTTATTCTTAGTGCAAGATTGGTCATGATTATTGATATATTTTTAGCAATGAATATCTCAATGTTGGCATCATTTATATCAAAAAGAATATAGCTAACTGTGATGGTTAGTCTAATGTATCAACTTGGCCAGGTAATTGTGCCCAGTTGTTTGGTCAAGCAAGCACTGGGCTAGTTGTAGTACAAAAACATATATGGACTTTAGTTCCAATGACTTTACTGCATAGGTAGCTGATTACATCTACATCAATCAGGGAGATTGCCATGAGCAGTGAGTGATGCTTTATTCAATCAGCTGAATGCCTTAAAAGGGGAAGTGATTTCAGCATTCAGAGAGAATTTCCTAGCTCATCTTTGGACAGCCAGTGTCTCCCAGAAATTCATCAAGGACCTTCATTGGACTTTCTTCGAAGCCCTCCTTTGCAACCTGCCTGCAGAACCTGGACTTGTGCATCCCCAATGTCATGTGAGAGACTCTTATAAAAATCGCATACTATTGACAGATATCTCCTGTTGATTCTGTTTCCTCAGAGAACCCTGACTAATATAGCTAACGATATTACAATACTAATGGAAAAAGATCAATTGCCACATTCTCCTAGTGGTGAAATAACATGTGTTCATATTATAGAAAATCCATTTCAGTGGTGTGATTTTTTAATTCAGATCACAATTTGTCTTTCCCTATGAAAATGGGATGGAATTTATCATCTATTTTTTATGAATAATAATCAAGTTAATTATTTTTCAAGTATATTTTTGTCAATGGAATCACTTCTTCAAAGTAAATCTTACCCAAGAGAGAAATGTAGAACTCTTGATAAAGGTGTGGGAGATGAGTGGGGAAGGTCTTTAGGGGGAGGGATGTTTGAAGGCTCTCCCATCATTTTCTCATAGCTCCAATGCTCTCAGAGTTTCCACAAATATCTAGCAGTTCTGTACATTTCAGTTTGAAAGTCAGTGGGCACCTTATTTTTAAAAGAGAAGGCTAACACAGGGAAATATTGAATATTTTGCCACGCCCAAATAGACAATTAGTGGCTGATCTTAGATTATTGATTTCCAGCCCAGGGATTTTTTCCTAATAAAATGTTAATAATGAATAAAGGAATCACTCTTTATTTTTCTACTACTAGTGCACTTAAATAAAGATCTTTCCCTCTGTCCTTTGACATAGTTAAATACCTAATGGGCTGCTTCTGCACATTAAATCTTGGGGAAAATTTTAGACATTTTAGCAGCTTCTTGAAATTCATCCACAATACTTTCAAGCAGATATTGATGTTTTCTGGCTTCATTAGCTCTTTGCCATCTGCTGCCTTGATGACATGGCAATGGAGAGTGAGTGATTTAGCACATATTCTGACAGTCAGAGATTTCTTTTCTATTACCTTTATAGTATACTCTGCTACTCCAATTATGCTAGCTCTTCTATTGATGCATCTCTACTTGTCTCCCCCAATCAATTGTATCTTTCAATCAAGGTTCTTGTACTCTCCTCATTCATTTTCATTGTGTGACATTTTCCTGATTTCAGTACTCATCTTCTCTCCATGGTGCCTAATGTTTCATACATTATCCATAGCTCTTTAGTGAACAACTTAGTCATCAGCTCCAATATACTCTGCAGATCATCATTCTTTAACTTTTCCAGGGCCTTGTTTACATTGCTTTTTTTTAAAGATTTATTTATTTATTTATTTATTTTTTCTCCCCTTCCCCCCCCCCTTCCCCCAGTTGTCTGTTCTCTGTGTCTATCTGCTGTGTCTTCCTCTTTGTTCTCTTCTGTTGTTGTCAGCGGCACAGGAATCTGTGTCTCTTTTTGTTGCATCATCTTGTTGTGTCAGCTCTCCGTGTGTGCAGCACCAGTACTGGGCAGGTTGCACTTTGTTTCATGCTGGGAGGCTCTCCTTATGGGGCGCACTCCTTGTGCATGGGGCTCCCCTACACAGGGGACACCACTGCATGGCATGGCACTCCTGGCATGCATCAGCACTGCACATGGGCCAGCTCCACACGGGTCAAGGAGGCCCGGGGTTTGAACCGCGAACCTCCTGTGTGATAGACAGACATCCTAACCTCTGGGCCAAGTCCACCGTCCTACATTGCTTTTTTCTCCATTAAAATGGGTCCTGTTTTGTTTTTTGTTTTTTTTTTTTGATAACTTTGAAACATTCACCATAAACTATTATTTTTTATTTTTCTCAAAATAAAGTTTATAGACAGATCTCTATTTTTATAGTTGAGCGGTAATTATTTCATTGATCTTCCATTAATGATTTTACCAGTCTTACTAGAGAGTTCATAAAGTATAATATTTGAACTTTAAGGATATATAGTTCAAAGCTGAAAAAATCATATTTTACTCTGATCTTTAGATCTGTAACTTTTTTTTTCTTTTGTAAAACTACCAACTCTGAGGCATTGGGCAGAATTAAACTCTTGAACATGAGATTTGGAGAATTAACTCAGACCTATTAAATGGTTTAATGAAGATGAAGCCAAGACCCAGGGCTTGATACTGTAGTCTGATGATAACAACAACCATTGCCGAGAAAAACTAAACCAGTCTGCTTTGGAGAATTGCTATGATCAACTTTTCATTCAAGTGGTGTATTGAGGAAGACAGTAAGGGTAATGGTGATGACGATGGTGATTTTAATGGTAAATGATGGTTAGAGCAGGCACATTTCTAAACAACTTTGATATCTTTAAGGTCTTTGCTATTCTATTACCTGATAGAAATATCACAGCATTACTGTGTATTAGCTACATACATAAAGCACTTCCGTCAAGGACTTACAAAATATATCAGGGCATATCGTATAATAGAGTTCCACCAAGGCCTCATGAAAATTAAAAATCCTCTGCCACTGGGGAAGTATCACAATATATATAGGTAACTAGAATAGCTAAGAGTAAGCAATAGTAACTTCTTTTTTTTTAATATACTTTTTAATTTTTCTAAAAAAGATAGATTACATAAATTTCACATAAAAAATATAGGGGATTCCCATATACCCCTCCCACATTTTCCCATATTAACAACATCCTTCATTAGTGTGGTGCATCTGTTACAACTGATGAACACATTTTGGAGCATTGCCATTAAGTGTGGATTATAATTTACATTGTAGTTTAGGCTCTCTCCCCCCCCCCCCCCCCCCAAATTCTGTAGGTATAAAGGTGTGGGGGGTGAGAGGGGAAGGATATAATGGCTTATATCTGTCATTGTAATGTCATTCTGAACAACTCCCAAGTCCTGAAAATGCCCCCATATTTTACCTGGTTGTCTCTCTTCCTCTGCTCAGAACCTCCAGTAGCCACTGTCTCCACATCAATGATATAAGTTCTTCAATTGCTAGAATCATAATAAGTCTGTAGTAGAATACCAGCAAGTCTACTATAATCCATTGTTCATTCTTCAATCCTGAGGATTCTGGGATGGTGATGCCCACTCCACCTCTAATTGAAAAGGAGCTTAGATCCCATGAGGCAGATGGATGGAACTATCTTGCTTGTACATGCAGATTCACTCTTTTCCTTGGGATGGTTTTAGTACATCTTCATCTCCTGGTTAGTTGTCCTGGGTGAGTTCAATAACTGGAGACTAGGTGTTGCAACTCTGTTGGGAGTCAGGGCCCAGCTGACACATAGACAGCCCAAAGATTTAAGTTTCTTAGACATACACTTATCAAGTGTAGTACTAACTATAGGTTCAAATAGAAGGGGCAGAAGAGCCATGTGCAGGGAAACCACAACTGAGTCCAATTCTGTCACAGAGGAGCATAAATTCCAAAGTAGGACTGACTGGCAGGGTGCCAAACCCCTGAGCTGTCTGCCCTACCTATATTGTCTGGATGTCTCCAGAGCCCTCAGGAGCCCCATTATCTGAGGCAATATTTACTTTCCAGTCAATGAGATACTGTTGAAATGTGCATAAGTGTAATCTCTGGAATGACCTCCTCACTCACTTTGAAGTATCTTAGCCAAATAAACTCATTTTTCTTTCCTTTGCCCCTTTGGTCAAGGTATTTTTCCAGTTGCACTGCTAGTTGATGCTTGGTAGTAATCCCTTGGTGCCAGGGATGCTCATCCCTGGGAGTCATATCCCATGCTGGGGGGAAAGTCATTCATTAATATGCTGAGTCTGCCTTAGAGAGAGGCCATATTTGAGCAACAAGTAGGCTCTCAGAAGATAACTCTTAGGCATCCTATAATACTAGGTTAAGTTTCAATTTTGATGTCAAAAGTAAAAGTCCATAAGTACAGTCATCAATATTAAGGGCCCGTCAATAGATCATCCTTCTTCACTAGTCACTCCCCTATACTTGGGGGATTCTTACTGTTCCATTAGAGAATGTGGCAGAGCTCTTAGGATGGGAATTCAATATTCTTCTGGTTATTGTGTGAAGCTCCACCCACCATGACAATGCCCCACGAACACTTGAACACACTTCTATGCCTCAGATGAACCTCCTCCCAGGTATTCCCCATCACTGACACCCCACAAAATGATCCTTCCCTGTCACAGTTGTAAACTTTCTGTGATCCAAAATTTCTTCAAAAATGAAACCAATAAAATAACCAAATACAAATAATAAGAAAATGAAATAATAATTATAGTTTTAAAAATAAATAAAATATTTTAAAATATTAAAAAATTTTAGAATAATAACAAATGAGAAAAATATAAAATTAAAATTTTTTTGACATTATATCTTTCATCACTCTATGAGCTGTTGTCTTGTATGTACAGTGAAATTTTCTCTCATTTATTCCCCCAGTGTCTTATTTTTTCATTTTCTCTTCAAAGAATCTTTAGGCTACTGAAAATTGATAAACAGATTATAGAGGATTCCTATATATCCAACATCCTTCCCCTTTCCCCCATCCCCTATTAATAACATTTTACATGTAGATGATACGTTTGTTACAATAGATGTACAAACATTGAAAGATTGCTGCTAACCATGGCTAATGATTTACATTATGGTTAACTCTTTGGACCATAAACTTTTATAAATTTTGGTGAAATTTACTCGATCTGTATCCATCATTGCAAGATCATGTAGTACAATTCCATTGCCCCCAAATAGCCCCATGTTCCATCTAGTCTATACATACTTCTCCCTTGCCTCAGGACACACAGGAACCAGCACGCTTCACTCCTTGAAGAACAAGATTCACAGTTACTTCAACAATGTTGGGGACTTGACATACTGGCCTGTCCTCCCCTATTAGTTACTTCCTATGCTCTCAAAAGACTCCTGCCCCTCTATTTGAAAACAGAGCAGGACTCCAAGGATGGGAGTCCAACACTTTCCTGCTCATTATGTGGGTCTCCACCCACTGATAAACCCACTATGAAAAGATGAACACTCACACACTCCCTAGAGGCCTGCCCCAAGTGCACCCTGTCCCACATGTCCCCCACACCCAACACCCTAATCCAGTAACCTTCCTCTGTTACATTTGCTAAAAGGACGACCATTCTCAATGTTGTAGTTTCAACCAAATACTTACAAATCACCAGAGTTTACCTGCTCCCTCCCCAAATCCTCCCCCATTTCCATGGACAGTCCAAAAAAATTCCCCACACTACCCATCACAAAGAAGAACCACCCAACCAAACAGCATCACTGCACCACTGCTAAGATTATCCACTGCTCATCTACACCCTTCTTCCTTATAGATTTTGCCCATATGGGAAATGGCTTACAAACTCCTTTTCCCTTTCTGTCTCCTGTAAATAAACCTATCTTCCAGAATCTAGTTCTGTGAGTTTGCTCAATTTGCTTAATTCATATCAATGAGGTCTAATAATATTTGTCCTTCATTGCCTGGCTCGCTTCACTCTATATGAGGTCTTCAAAATTCATCAGTGTTATCCCATGTGCTAATACTGCATTCCTTCTTATAGGTAAATAATATTCCATTGTATGTATATACCACAACTTGTTTATCCATTCATCTGTTCATGGACTTTTGGGTTGTTTCCAACTTTTGGCAATAGTGAAGAATGCCCCTATGAACATTGGTGTGCATATATCTGTTCGTGTCCCTGCTTCAATTCTTCTGGGTAGATAACCAGTAGTAGGATTACTGGATCATATGGTAATTCTACAGTTAGCTTCCTGAGGAACTGCCAAACTGTCCTCCACAATGGCTGCAACATTCTACATTCCCACCCACAGTGGATGAGTGTTCCCATTCCTCCATTCCTCCATATCCTCTCCAACACTTGTCGTCCTCTGTAGTTGTTTTTTTATAGTCACCAGTCTAATGGGTGTAAGGTGATATCTCATTGTAGTTTTGATTTGCATTTCCCTCATAGCTAGTGATGTTGAATATTTTTTCATGTGCTTTTCAGCCATTTGTATTTCTTATTAGGAGAAGTGTGTATTTAAGTCACCTGACTATCTTTTAATTTTTTTTTTGTCTTTTTATATTAGAGATGTAGATTTTCTTCATATATGCTGAATATTAGGCTCCTGTCAGATATATGGTTACCAAGTACTTTCTCCCATTGAGTAGGCTGCCTTTACATTTTATTGACAAACCTTACAGGTGCAAAAGTTTTTAATTTTGAGAGGGTCCCATTTATCTATTTTTCCTTTCATTGCTTGTGCTTTGGGTATAAAGTTAATGAAACCATCTGCTAATAAAAGTTCCTGTAGATGATTCATTATATTCTCTTCCAAGATCTTTATGGTTTTAGCTTTTATATTTAGATCTTTGGTCCATCTTGAGCTAATTTTTGTATAAGGTGTGAGATGCTGTTCCTCTCTCATTTTTTTGGATATAGATATCAATTCTCCAAGCACCATTTGTTGAAGAGGCCCATTCTCTCCCAGTTGAATGGGCTTGGTGCCCTTGTCGAACATTATTTGACTGTATGTGTGAGGATCTATCTCAGAACTCTAAATTTGGTTCCATTGGTCAGTATGTCTACCCTTTTGCCAATACCATGCAGTTTTAACCACTATAGCTTTGTAGTATGTTTTAAAGTCAGGTAGCATGATTCCTCTGATTTCATTTTTCTTTTCAAAATGTTTTTGGCTATTCAGGGCCTCCTGCTCTTGCAAATAAATTCTATAGTTAGCTTTTTCAATTCAGTAAAAATACTGTAGTAATTTTCATTGGGATTATGTTACATCTGTAAATCAGTGGGTAAGATAGACATCTTAATGTTATTAGTCTTCCTATCCATAAACAAGAAATATTCTTCCATTTATTTAGGTCTTCTTTGATTCCCTTTGATAGTGTTGTATAATTTTCTGCATACAAGTCACTTAAATCTTTAGTTTTAAATTTATTCCTAGGTATTTGATTTTTTTAATTGCTATTTTAAATTGGACTTTCTTGATTTCTTCCTCAGATTGCTCATTATTGGCGTACAGAAATGCTCCTGAGTTTTGCACATTGATCTCATAACCTATCACTTTACTGAACTAATTTTTAAGTTCTCAAAGCTTTGTTGTAACTTCCTCAGGGCTTCCTATGTATAGTATCATGTCATCTGCAAATAGTGAGAGTTTTACTTCATCTTTTCTTATTTGGAGGCCTAGTGCTTGAGCAAGTACTTCTCACACAATATTAAATAAAAGCAGTGAAAGTGGGCATCCTTGTCTTGTTCCAGATCTCAGAGGGAAAGCTTTTAGGATTTCAAAACCAATATGATGCTAACTGTGGGTTTTTCATATATACTTTTTATCATGTTGAGGAAGTTTCCTCCTATTCCTATCTTTTGAAGTATTTTTAATCAGGAAAGGGTGCTGTGTTTTGTTGAATGCTTTGTCTGCATCTATAGAAATGATCATGTGGTTTTTTTTCTTCCAATCTATTTATGTGGTGTATTACATTGATTGATTTTCTTATGTTGAACCATCCTTGCATACTAGGTATGAAACCAATTTGGTCCTGGTGTATAAATCATTTGATATGATGTTGAATATGATTAGCAAGTATTGTGTTGTGGATTTTAGCATCTATGTTCACTGGAGAGATTGGTCTATAATTTTAATCTCATGGTATCTTTGTTTGGCTTTGGTGTTAGGGTGATGTTGACATTTTAGAATGAGTTAGGCAATGTTTCCTCCACTTCTATTCTTTGGAAGAATTTAAGCAGGATTGGTATTAACTCTTTCCAGAATGGTGGAATTCACCTGTGAAGCCATCTTGTCCTGACAAATTCTATTTCGTCACTTGTGACTGGTCTGTTGAGTTCACCAATTTCTTTTGTCACTGTAGGCTGCTTGTGTGTTTCTAGGAATTTTTCCATTTCCTCGAAGTTATCCATCTTGTAGGCATACAATTTTTCGAAATGTCTTCTAATGATATTCTTTATTCTGTGGGGTCTGTGGTGATAGTCCCTTCCTCATTTCTTATTTTATGTATTTGCATCTTCTGTCTTTTTTCTTTGTTATTCTAGCTAAGGATTTGCCAATTTTATTAATCTTCTCAAAGAAACAGCTTTTGGTTTTGTTTACTTTTTCTAGTGCTTTCTTATTTTCAATTCATTTAGCTCTTTTCTAATCTTTGTTATTTCCTTCTTTCTACTTCCTTTGGGGTTAGTTTATTGTTCTTTTTCTAATTCCTCCAGGTGTGGAGTTAGGTCTTGGATTTTAGCTATTTTCTTCTTTTTTAATGTAGGCATTTATGGCTATGAAGTTCCTTCTCAGCACTGCTTTTGCTGCATTCCATAGTTTTTGATATGTTGTGTTGTTATTTTCATTCATTTCAAAGTAGTTACTGATTTCTTTTGCAATTTCCTCCTTGACTTACTAATTGTCGAAGAGTGTGTTGTTAATTTTCATATCTTTGTGCCTAGTCTGCTTCTCTGCCCCTTACTTATTTTCAATTTCATTCCATTGTGGTCAAAGATATTACTTTGTATGATTTCAATCTTTCTGAATTTTTTCAGAGTCATTCTGTGGCCTAGCATGTGGTTTATTCTGAAGAATGATCCCTGTGCACTTAGAAAGAAAGTATATACCACTGTATTTGGGTGTAATGTTCTGCATATGTCTATTAGGTCCATATCCTGAAATGTAGGTCTCAGAGAAAGGTCTCTATTTCTTTATTCTCTGTCATAATGTTCTGTCTAATGGTGATAAGGGAGTGTTAAAAACCCCCAGTATAATTGTACAGACACCTATTTCTCCACTAAGTTTTTCCAATGTTTACCTCATGCATTTTGAGGCACCCTAATTAGATGCATAAATATTTATGTTTGTTCTTCCTTCCTTATGGATTATCCCTTTTATTAATATATAGTGTCCTTCCTTGTCTCTTAAAGTAATTTTGCATATAAAGTCTATTTTGGCCAATATTAGTATAGCTACTCCTGCCCTTTTCTGATTATTCTTTGCATGTAGAATTATTTTCCCACCAATTCACATTCAGCCTCCTTGCATCCCTGGGTCTAAGGTGAGTTTCTTGTAGATAGCATATAAATTGGTCATATTTTCTTATCCATTCTGCCAATCTGTGTCCCTTGATTGGCAGTTTAATCCATTAACATTCAATTTTATTGTCAAGGAATTATTAAACTTACATTTGCTATAGGTTTTTTTTAGGTTTATGTATACCATATGTTGTTTTTATTTCTCTTTTTCTCTTTTTATTTATTCTTACATTCTCCTCCAACTCTTTCTCTCATGTTTTTTTTTCTTTTGACCTGCAGAATTTCCTTTAATATTTCTTGAAGTGTGGATTTCTTATTGACAAACTCTCTTCATTTCTGTTTATCTGTGAATATTTTGAACTCTCCCTCATTTTCGAGTGCCTGCTTTGCTGAATAGAGAATTCTTGACTGTAAATTCTTTCTTTTAGCACCTTAACTATGTCATACCCCTACCTTCTTGACGCCATGCTTTCAAATGAGAAATCAGCACTTAATCTTATCATGCTTCTCTTGCCTGTGATGGAGCTCTTTTCTCTTGCTGCTTTCAGTATTCTCTCTTCGTTTTGAGCATTGGACAATGTGACAAGTTTATGTCTTCGGGTAAGTCTCTTAAGATTTATACTGTTTGTAGTGCACTGCACTTTCTGGAGATGTCCTTGTCTGTCAAAAGAGTTGGGAAATTTTTATCCATTATTTCCTCCAATACTCCTTGCTGTTTCCCTTCTCCATCTCCTGGAATCCCTATAATGCATATGATTGCATGTTTTATGTTGTCATTCAAGTTCCTAAGTCCCTGATGGATTTTTTTCTATCTTTTAATCTATCTGTTCTACTATTTGTATGATAGTCTTTGCATCACTGATTCTTTCCTCTGCCTTTTCAATCAGCTGTTGTGTGCATCTAGTGTATTTTTGATTTCTTGCTTTGTGCCATTCATCACTATCAGGTCTGTTATCTTTTTATGTATGTTTACAATTTCTTCAATAGGTTCTCCCAGTGTCTTCTTAATATCCTTTATCTCTTCTTTCACTTCATTAAGTTGATTCATGATATTTCTTTGGACATCTCTAATTAGTTGTTCCATGTTCCATATTTCTTCCTATTTTTTAGTTTATTCATTAGACTGCACCATGCCATCCTGTTTCCTAGTATGGCTTGTACTTTTTTGTAAGTATCTAAGCATCCGTTTATCTTGATGGGCTTATTTGGTTTGTTAGCTTCTCTTTCTACTTATTTTGCTGTTTTTTTGCATGTGGTAAGGTTAATTTTGGTACTTGGTTCCTCTCATTCTATATTCTTGCAGTAGTCTGTGTTCTCTTGAAAAAAAAAACCATTAGGAGAGGAGAAAAGGAAAGTGATAAGAAGAGAAAAAGACTAATATTAATAGTAATACAAAAAGAAGAGGAAACATGCAAGAGCTAGGAAACTAAACAACCTGTGTAAAATCATAAAAAATACAAAGGAATTGGAATAAAAATAGGTTGAATAGAAAAAAATAACAAGAAACAAAAACAAGAGAAAAATATGGAATGAATTAAAAAGCCATACAGATGAGAAGAGAATAGAAAGAAAATGAAATGAGAGAAAAAGAAAAAATGAAGACCAAAGAAGAAGTAGTAGAACAGAATAAAAGCAACAGAAGTCAGAAGACAGAAAAATGAAGTAGAGAAGAGAAATAAAGTAGGTAAAAAAATAGGTAAAAGAAAAAAAAAGGAAACAAAGAAAGGGAAAGAACAAACAAGAAACAAAACAGAAACAAAGGAGCAACCAGGAAAAACAGCCTTCCCTTTTAAGCCCCTAGAGACCTCCTTAGGCTGCTGGTACTCATCAACTAATCACCTCCTCACGTGATGTATCCAGGTTTAGTTAAAAAAATAATAACGAAGGAAAAAATTTCAAAAAACATGAAACAAAATGGTAGAAACTCAGTCTCTAAGTTCCCTGTCATAAGGTAATAGCTGCATGCCTTATCTCTCCCTGGACCCCTTCTCTTAGGAGGTACCAAGACTCAAACCAGCTACCTTCTACATGTAAGGCAAGAATTCCCCTACTGCACTACAGCAGCTCTAAAGGTTAAACAGGCTTTTGAAAGCTTATTAGACTCTTCTTTCCCCTGTTTCCCTTAGGTGAGTTGGACTTTTAATAGTTTTCAGCAAACAGTTTAGTTGCCTGTCTCTGGCTCCTCTTTAACCAAGTTCCTGTCTCCCAGGGTGGCTGCGTGTGACAGCCTGCCTAAGCAGATTTCCCCCTTCCTCCCTCTCTCTGTGGCCATGTCAGTGCTTGCTGGTATCCTCCCAGATATTCAAAAGGGGCTCAGGTGTTGAAACCCATGGAAAGGAAACCACTCTCCACCCTTCACCAGATACCTCTTCCTCCCAGTGAATGCTCCCTCATACTGAGCTGGCTGGTGAGAGCCAGGGAGTCCACAGAGGCTATATGACTTGAGTGTGAGAATTGCCCACCATTTCCAGCCACAGCAGTGAGCAACTCATGGTTTTCTCTTGGGTTCTTTATCTTTTATTCCAGTTCCCTCCAGATCAATGCTATGAAGCCCTCCTGCTCTGTGGCTTCCCAAAACAGCTCACTAGGGTAGGATCTTGCCCATTTTCTGCCATTTTTTGTGAAAAAGCTGAGCAGTGCCTACCTACATTGATACTATTTTCCTGGAACCAGTAATTTCTTTTTAATTTTAGAATGTGGTCTTTGATGAACCATGGTAACAAATGTTAACATACCTTCCAACCCTGCTATACTTACTGTGCATCTTCCCATGCAGGTTAAACTGAAATTACACAAGGTTCAACCATTCCATGGCAAATATCTTACTTAATCCTTAATATATTCAATTGTATAGGCAAAACTGAATTACCCAGAGAGTTGTCTCAATTCATTGAAATGCATGTGAAGATAAAACTTTTTAAATAACTTACTTTGATTTGCCTAGATTTCAGAAGCACATTTGGTTTTCACATGAAAACTCATAAGAAAGCTGAAGATATAAGAATAAGGCATTTGGCACTGAAACAGTAGAAGCAGAGATTGGGGCTCAGAGTCTCTTGATCATCTACTTCCTCAAGCATATTCTACCCTTTCTTGGGCGCAGTTCCTAAGGCACTTTGATGGCACCTAACTTCTTTGAAAAACAGTTTGGAAAGTGTTAGTTCTAGATCACAAATCATGTGACCATGTGTAAACAATGAGCATGATTAAACAATGTGATTCTTGAAATAATGAGGATAAAAGGGAGAAATTCCAATCTCCCATTCATTGGCATTGATAAGATTTTAGCATAAACTGCAAGTAGGTCATTTTTCAAATATATATACATTTAGAACCTACTAGGATATATTTTTTGTGTTATGCCCCTACTGATACATTAGTGAACAAGGGAGACACAGTCTCTTTTCTCTTAGAGCTTATGTTCTAGGAGACAATAAGCTCATAAGGAGGCAAATACATGAATATTTTATTCTTTAAAAGACAATTATAAAGGGATCAAGCAAAGGGATAACATTAAAAAAAGAAAAAAAAAACCCGATTAAGGTATATGCAGGTGAGGAAAAGCTTTTATAAGAACATGAAAGCCCTGTCACCAAACATTGAATCACTGTACTTCCTACCTCTTTTTCTTATTTATCCTCATCTAATTATCCATTTCCTTGGTTTTTTTCCTTCTTTTCCTTACAATCTTTATTAATAATATATGCACAGAAAAAAAAGAATGAAAGAAAATAATCATGGTTATATAATGGTTTTGGTTTTCCCCTTTTTGTATTTATTTCAATTTTCTAAATTGTCTAACACTTTTTTAAAAATTTCTGTAATAATAAAATAATTTAAACAAGGAATTCACATGGCAGAGTAGGAATAAAAAGGATGAAAGAAAACCATTACCTTCAAATCTAGAAAATTGTAAGATGAAACATGAGAGAAAGTTGGTTTATAAAAATATACTGAATTTCAAAATGGATTTTGAGTTTTATTAGAGACAGAAACAAAGAAGAAAACATCATCAAATTATTTTATTCACCATTATTCATAAATAAAATCTTGCTATTTCCTCAAAAGTAATTATTTTCCAGGCACTAAGGTCTTATTTAAAATCTGCAGTAATTGAAATAACATTTATATTTCATTTCTTTACCTTTTTTTTTTTGGAGAGAGAGGTAATTCAGGATAGAAAATAGTGTTTATTTAATTATCCCTGATCACTGCCTTATTTTTGTATACTAGAGACTATATCTAAAGCATCTCCTTTTTCTAAGGAGTTCTATTTCTTATCAGATACAGTATTGAGCTAACAAAAAATAAATAATACTAATCAAAAGTTCAGCTGGTATTGATGAAAAACCTAGGTCATACTGCAAACCACATTTATATGTTCAACTTTGTCTAATAACAACAAAATTTCTGAAAACAATAGAAATTATTGCTTTCCTGCTTTATGTAGTAAGACAATCATATACTGAGTCAGATACGTATGTATCTCTGTTTTTGTGACAAGAAAAATCAAAGCGCATTTTGAAATTCTACTTGAATAGTGGTGGAAGATTTTATGATGTATTTTCACAAACTTTTCCTTGTACTTCATCTTACAATTTGTTTTTCAGATACCAGTTTTATTTTTTAACTGTTCATCTAAAAATATTTTCAATTTTAAGGACAGTTACAATAATACAAATCCCATACACAAAACTCCAACAGACTCCTACATCCTCAGATACCTAGATCTACCTGTTTCAACATTTTGCCATATCTATCATTTTCCTGATTTCCTTTAGTTCTTTGTCCATGTTTTCCTTTAACTCTGTGACTATTTAGGACCAGTTTTTTTAAAACTCAGAACTGGTCTGCCTCACTAATATTTTTTAATGCTTTAATCTTTTCCTTTGTCTGGACCATCAGTTCCTGTTTCTTTACAGGTTTTGTCATCCTTTGTTGAAACCTGGACACTTTAATATTTTAATGTGTTATCCATGGAATTTAGACTCTGAGGCACCTATTCTTAAGGTGGTATTCCAGCTAGTGTTATGAAAGTGCTTTCCTAGAACCCCAAGAGAAAAAGGAAAACAAAGGAAAAAAACCAAAACACTGTTCCCTGCCTTTGCTGATTGACCTGTGCCAGTCTCTTCTCCAGAGGTTATCCATAAAATGAATTTTGACAAGAACTTGAGGCCAAAGCTTAAGGGCCTCTTCTGATCCTATCTGTGCATGCCTGTTCTCTTGGGCGAGCACTCATGGTCCTAGGAATTTCCCCATTTACACCCCTAGGAGCGTTCCTGCTTCCCTAGGAAACAGTTTCCTTACCTGGGCATTCTGCTGTATGTCCTCCAGCCAGCAAACCTTTGCCCCAGGGAGCCACTTGACCGCTCCTCCACTGTGTTCAGTAGGAAGACTCTGTTAGTTGTCTTCTATGAACAGGGAAAATTCTGGAACTGCGAGCCTGTGACGGGTGTCCTGGTTTGGTCCTCCGGGCCTCTGATAGACACCCATGTTCCCAGTAAGTGTCCAGGATTCCTCTGCTTCTCCAGAACCCATAGCAGGAAACCATACTGGGAGCAAGACCAGCTATGCAGGTGGGGGAGGGGCCAGGCAGGGGGTTTTAAATTGCACTTTTCCAGATTCCACATTCAACCTGTTGACCTGTTACTGCAATCCTTTAACTGTTTAGTGGAGCTTTACGAGAGATGTTTATGACAATTCTTGCTGGTCCATCAGAGTTTCTGTGGGGAGACGGAACCCTGGAGGTTTTTACTCCATTATCATCTCTTCCCAGGTACCAGTTTTTGAGTTTTTACTCTTAGAGCACATTAAATCCTTTATGTAAATTCTTATAGAAATAAATCAGTCTTAGAAAAAATAAGCAATACATGTGTGTATGTGTACAAATATTTTAGTTATTTGGAGTTAAAGCACTACATCCAAATATATTTTGTTCTTATTTTTACTTATTTGATTAAAAGTAAAGTCAAGAACTAAAGAGAAAACTAGCGGCAGTCACCTGTACTTTTAATAAGTGAATTCTTGATATTTTTAATGTGCAGAGAAATTCAGACTCATCTGTGTTTTAATGCTGACATTGGAGCAGAATATCTTTTTCAGTAGGGAAGTCTTCTCTTGTTGGTTCTATTATTCAAATAGCTCAGAGTATAACCTGGCTGTTGTGTCTAAAGTTCCTTACAATTCAGAATTCAAAAATTTCTTATAATTCAATTATTAGGAAATGAAAAAGTTAGGAAAATACTGCTTAATATAACCTGATTCTTTTACCAATATTTATAATACACATTGGCATGATAAAGCATTGGCATGTTCCACCAAGAAGAAAACTTTTTAACTTAGTGTTTCAGAAACTTATATGACCATGAAAGGTGGCGTATGTGTGTGTGTGTGTGTGAATGAGAGAAAGAGAGAGAGAGAGAGAGAAAGTGAGAGTGGGGTGGGGCTCTATTAATATCTCACAAAACTGCCTTCTATAGAACACATTTTGGAAAACTGCTCTAGCACTAGAGGGAAACATACTTCGCATCACACTAAAAATGTGGACTACGTCTTACAAATACAATATTACTATTTATTATTTAAAATGTATATAAATGTAAAGCATTAGATGTCCATCAGTGTAGTGTAATTACAAGACAGCTGGATTAGAAACTGACCCCCTACCCAGGCTTTATTCCATCCTAAGTAACTGGGCCTAACATTCTGGCTTCTGAGGTAAGCAGAATAATGATCCCCCAAAGATGTCTACATCCTAATCAGCAGGCCTTGGGAATATTTTACCTTACATGGAAAGGGACTTTGCGGCTGTGATCGAGTTAAAGATCTTGAAATGGGGAGATTACTGTGTGCTACTTGGGTGGGCCTAATGTAAACATGGAGGTCCTTGTAAGTGAAAAAAGGAGGCAGGAGCTGGAGAGACAGAGAACGAGATGTGAGAATGGAAGCAGAGTTCAGAATGGACGAATGCTCGCTGGAAAAGAGACATAAACCAAGGAAATTAGAACTTGGAAAAGGCAAGAGAATAGAATCTCTGCTTGAGGCTACAGAAGAAACTCAACCCTTGATTTCATTCCAGTGGAACCCATTTCAGGCTTCTGACCTCCAGAACTGGAAGATAATACATTTGTGTTGTTTTAAACCACTAAGTTTGTGATCATTTTTTACAGCAGCAGTAGGAAATTAATTCCAGCTCTCAGAGTTTCGCTTTCTCAGTTGCAGAGATACTAATATCTATTGCCAGAATTTTTGTGAAAATTATATGTGATAATACAGACTGAAGTGTTTTACACAATATCTGGTACATGGATGTCAATTGAATTCGTATTCCCTTTACCCTTTTTCTCTGCCAGAGTAACTTGCAATGTCCCAAGAGAAGATATTCATTGTGTTTCATTTTGAAGTATGACATAGTCAATTATAAAAGCTCTTTTTACTATCCTCAGTTCAATTGCAGTTGCCATGAATTCCTATATACCTTCGGTAATTTATTCATTATTTAATTTAACAAAATGTATTGGTCAACATTCATAGCCTTTAGTATGTGTTTTCTTAAAGTTTGTTTTACTAATGGAAGTAACAGAACTCAGCTTTCACAGCAGGAAAGCATAGCAAGCTTGAAATATTGACTTTCCCTCCTAAATATATGATTTTAATGACATTGGTTAATTTACGAGTATTCTTAGTTAATTTTGCTGATCGTTGAGATATTCTTTTTATTTTACACTGCTTAAAACAATGCCCAGTCTAATTCATTAGACACAATACATACCAAAGAAAATCTGAAGTATGAATGAGTTAGCCAAACCTAATTCTCTTATCTAGTCACTTGAACTCCTTTTTCCTTTAAGGAACTTTTGTATTTTAGGATAAATTTAAATTTATAAAACTTGAGAATTCTCATATAGTGCATGCCTGGTTTCCACTATTACTAACATCTTATTGTATTACTATGGTGTATTTGTCAGAGTTAATGAACAAATATCAATGGATTCCTACTAATTAAAGTCCATACTGTACTCAGATTTCCTTCATTTTTACCAGAGATCCTTTTCTGTTCCAGGATTCCCTCCATTGAGTTGCCATGTCTCTGCAAGAGCCTCTTGCCTGTAACAGTCTCTCAGATTTTCCTTGTTTTTGATGACCTTGGCAGTTTTGAGAAGTACTGGTCAGATACTTCTTCAATGTATCTCATTTCAGAAGTGCCTAATGTTTTTCACACACTTAGACTGAGATTATGGGTGCTTTGAAGAAGACCACAGACGTAAAGTGTCATTATCATCACTTCATACCAAAAGTACATGCAGTCAACATGATCTATCAAGATAGATATCATCACCTCACCTAGCTGAGGTAGCATCGGGTTTTCCACTATGAAATTACTCTTTTTGTCTGTCTTTCTGTTGGACTCTTTGAAAGCAAGGCATGATGTTCAGAACACAATTAAGGAGTGAGAAGCTGTGGTCCAATTCTTTGAAGGCAGAGTATCTTCCTAAATTGTTAGGAATTATTCTGCACAGTAGGTTTATCTGTTCTTCCTCTATTAATTTACTTTGAACATTTATTCATGTAAAAATATACTTTGTGATTTTTATTTTATACATTGAGTTATAAACTAGTACTTCTTTACTTTGTTGCTTAAATTGTTCCAACTTTGGCTATTATGCATCTTTCAGTTGCTTCTATGAAATTGTGCATTTTCTTTGATGAGGTGTCTGTTCAGATCTTTTCCCTTCTTTCTAATTGAGTTGTTTGTTTTGTCATTGTTGGGTTTTAAATATTCTTTACATATTTTGGATACAGGCACTTTATGATATTTGTGTTTTACAAACATTTTCTCTCAAACTTTTTTTTTTTTTAAAGATTTATTTTGTTTTTATTTATTTAATTCCCCTCCCCTCCCCTGGTTGTCTGTTCTCTGTGTCTATTTGCTGCGTCTTGTTTCTTTGTCCGCTTCTGTTGTCGTCAGCGGCAAGGGAAGTGTGGGCGGTGCCATTCCTGGGCAGGCTGCTCCGTCCTTCGCGCTGGGCGGCTCTCCTTATGGGTGCACTCCTTGCGCGTGGGGCTCCCCTACGCGGGGGACACCCCTGTGTGGCACGGCACTCCTTGCGCGCATCAGCACTGCGCATGGGCCAGCTCCACACGGGTCAAGGAGGCCCGGGGCTTGAACCGTGGGCCTCCCATGTGGTAGACGGACGCCCTAACCACTGGGCCAAAGTCCGTTTCCCTTCTCTCAAACTTTTTGGCTCATCATTTTATTCTCTTAACAGAGTTGTTCACAGAACAAAAGTATTTCATTTTAATAAATTTCATCTTATCTATAGTGTCTCTCATTAATTAGACTTTTGGTTGTTTCTAAAATCTTATTACCAAAACCAAGGTCATGTAGATTTTCCCGGTTTCTTATAGAAGTTTTATAATTTTAGATTTTACACTTAAGTCTATGCTCCATTTTGAGTTGATTTTGTGTAATGAATGATAATCTTGCAAAACCTAATTATTAGTACCAGAAGATTTTTTTGTAGATCCTTGGAACTTTCTACTTGGATAATGATAACATCTGTGGGTAAAGGAAGTTTTATTTATTTCTTCCCAAACTTTATACTCCTTATTTCTTTTCCTTGTCTTCTTGAATTAGCTAGGACTTTCAGTATGATGTTATATAGGAGTAGTGATAGAAAACATACTTGCCTCATCTTAGAGGGAATGCATGCAGTCTCGACCTTAAATTATGATGCCAATTGTAGGATTTTTTTTTTCAATATGTTCTTAATTAAATTGAAGATTGTATCTTCTATTTCCAGATTCCTGAGAGGTGTTGTTTGTTTCTCTGTTTTATCATGAATTGGCATTGGATATTGTCAAAAGCTTTTTTCTGCATCAAATGATGGGATGGTATGATGCTTTTTCTTTTTAGCCAGTCAATATGGTGGATTCCATTGGCTGATTTTTAAATATTTATCCCGCCTTATACTTTTATAGTAAATCCTACTTGGTTGTGTGTAATTGTTTTATCCATTGTTTGATTCATTTTGCTAATATTTTAGAGGATATTCCATCTATGTTCATGAGTAATTGGTTTATAGTTTTCCTTTCATGATTTTTTTTAAGCAATTGACAATCAGTTTATTAAAATAGGTGACTTAAGCATCAGCAACGGTGACTTCAACCTCTTCTCTTGGCTCAGTACTGATGGAAGTAATCTGCTTAACAACCTCAAAGGACTGTGCAGGGCACTGAGTCACTTGTGGATTCTCATTTGGAAACAATCCCAGGTCTCTGAACCTTCACCACAAGTAGTTTTCCTTGTAGTGATTCTTATTCTTGGTAATCATCTGAACCAGTCCCTTCCCTTTGAAGTTCTTTTCCTTTGCACCTCTAGTCAAGTCAGCACACACCTTCTCCAGAGACTTCATGTTCTGGCAGGTCCTGGTGATTCTAGTCAGTGAATTGCCACCTCTGGTTCCATGTGTGCCTTTGCAGTGTTCTTAAAAGCCATGGCTGCAGAGTGGCTTCCTGACCCACTTGTTCTTCAGCTAGAGAGAACAGTGGTGAGTCAGGAGGAGAGTGGAGCTGGAGGGTGGCTGCAATGGCGACCCTGGTTTTCTCTAAAAGACTCATGATATGTTTTTATCTGATTCTGATGTTACTGTCATATTGGCCTCACAGATGGACTTAGGAGATGTTCCCTACGTCCTTCTATTTTCTAGGATAATTTGTTAAAAATTGGCATGATTTCTACGTAAAATGTTGGGCAGATTCACTAGGGAAACCATTTGGGCCAGGTGATTTATTTTGGCAGGTTATCAATTATTGATTCATTTTTAATATTTACAGTCCTATTCAGGTTACCTGTTTCTCTTTGTATAAAATTTGGTAGGTTTGATTAAAAAACTTGGTCCATATAATCGAAATTATCAAAATTGTGGGATTATTGTAGTGTTCCTTTATTAAACTTGTACTGTCCAAGGGACAGGAAAGATGATTACTATTACATTTCTGATATTAGTAATACATCTACTTTCCTTTTTTCTTAGTTGTCCTGATTAGAGGTTTATGATTATTATTGATATTTTAAAAGAATCAGCTTTTGGTTTTACTTATTTTACTCTATTGCTTTCCTGTTTTCATTGTTTTAAAATTTCTGCTCTATTATTTATTAATTTTACTTCTGATTTCTTTAGATTTATGTTGCTTTTCTTTCTCTAGTTTCCTAAAGTGGAAGATCAGTTTATTGAGTTTAGATCTTTATTGTTTCCTCCTCTGCATTTATGGCATCTAACAAATTTTGATACCATATTCTTATCATTTAGGTAAAAATATATTTTAATTTCTCTTGAGAATTCTGATTTGACCTATTGGCTATTGAGAAGTATGTTGTTTAATTTCCAGTTATTAGGGTAATTTCTAGCATTTTGTTATTAATTTTTAGGTTTTTATCCCATTGCAGTATTAAGAACACACTTTATGTGATTTCTATTTTTTAAAAATATTTAAGCATTCTTTATGTTTTACAATGTGGTCTATCTTGATGAATGTTCTGTGTAAGTTTGAGAAGAATGTGTGTTTTTCTGCTTTTGGGTGGAATACTCTATAAAGTTCACTTAGATCAAGTTGATTGATAGTGATTGTTTTAGTGTGCTAAAAGCTTCTAGGAGCAATATACCAGAAATGTGTTGACTTTTATAATTGGAATTATTAGATTAAAAGCTTACAGTTCTGTGGAAGGCCAAAGCAAAGTATCAACAGAGATGCTGTCCGACCAAAGGCCAGCTGCTGGTGATCCTGGACTCCTTCCATGTGGCAAGGCATATGAAGGCATCTGCTTCTCTTCTGGGTCTTGTTGTTTCAGCTTCTGGCTGCTCTATGACTTCCTTTCTCCCAGATTCCTTTCTGAGCTCCTGGGTTCTTTCTCTCTATCTCTAATCTCTATGTCTTTCTCTCTGTGTGTCTGTTGCTTTCAGTCCTCTGTTTATAAAGGACTCCAGCAAGTGGACCAGGACCTACTCTGGCTCATACCTTACTGAAGCAATCCAATCAAAGTTCCCCAAACTGAATCCAATCCAATCAACAAGTCCCTCACCCAGAGGAATGGATTAGCTCCTAGGACATGCTTTCTTCTGGGATCCCCAAAAACTTCAAACTGTCTCAGTGCTATTCAGGTCATCTGTTTCTTTACTGGTTTTCTTTTTGCTTGCTCTCTCAATGACTGACTGAGCAGTGTTCAAGTCTTCAGCTATAATAATGGATTTGGTTTTTTTTTCATTGATATTTTATCAGTTTTTTCTTCATGATATGTTTCTTTGGCTTTTTCTTTTTAGATGCATGTGGTTAAGATGGGTATATCTTGATGGAGAACTGTCCCTTTTATCATATGTGATTCCCCCTTTTATGCATGTTAATATTCCTTGTTTTAAAGTCTGCTTTGTCTTAAAACAATATAGCTTTCTTTAGATTAGTATTAACATGGCATATTTCTCTATCCCTTTACCATTAGCCTATTCATTTATTTACAATTATATTTATGTGGGTTTATTTCAGAAAAAAGTTCAACTGCTGTTGTTGTTTTTTAAAGTCAAATCTGACCTTTGTCTTTTAATTGTAATTCAATTTCTAAAACAAAGACACTTGCTTACACACGTGTCTCTTGATATAGCCCTTTATTCCTCTATTATGAATGTGCTTGAGGTGCAAAAAGGGCAAAATCATTGAATCCAGAAACAGCTAGTAATTTAGGGAGCTGTAAGTAGAGGAAGAGTGCAGCAACCTGAGGAGAGTGTGGTAGGATGATGAGAGACCTTGTAGTGTAGGGCTGACCTTAGAATTTAATCAAAAGGCTATTGAGAATTATTACTGAAATGTTTCCCCTCTTCCTCTTTAGCATTTTCAGAGATAAATATTTGACTCTCTTTTCTTAATTCATTAATATGTTATTGAAACCTATGTTTATGTAACACTTAGGCAGATTGTTTGATATTCTTAACCTCTGTCACAATTCTATAATTTGTTAGCTAAGTTTCTCTAATTTAATTGTTGTAATATCTCAAATTGTAAAGAAAAGAAAAGAATAGAACCTTCTTGGAATCTTTACCTAAGAATGAGATGTGCTAGCATATGTGTGTTCATGCGTGTGTTTTGTTTTCTTTACAAAGCAAGTACAAAAAGAAAAAGGAGTTATATATGTGTGTGTGTGTGTGTAGTTAGTCTCTATAACATGCCAACCAGTGTTTTTCTTTAATGAGAAAGAAATTTTCTTGTCTTGTTTCATTTGAAAGGAATCCTTGCCCTTTTAACAGACTAGGAACTACTATGTAGAGGTTAAAATTTATACATATTTGAAAGGTGTATACAGTAAACCATTTCAGATATTTCTTTTCCTTAAAATCAGATGCAAACTATTTTAATAAATGAATTCCAGACTGGGACATGACTCTGGGTATGAACCTCCCTGGCACTGAGAGATTATTACCAAGTACCAACTAACAATATAACTGGAAAAAGACCTTCACCAAAAGTGGGAAATGGTAAATACAAATGAGTTCTTGTGGCTAAGAGACTTCAAAATGAGTCAGGAGGCCATTCCAGAGGTTAAGCTTGTACATATCTCAGCAGGATCTCATTGACTGCCAGAGCAAACAGTGCTTCAAATAGGGGGGTTCCTGAGGGCTCTAAAAACAGTCAACTCAGGAATTCAGCATCCTGTCAGTGAGTCTTACTTTGAAACAGAGTTAGACTTATTTATATATTCCCTACACCTGGCTCTTCTGTCCCTTTTACTTGAACCTATAATTAGCACTATACTTAACAAATATATGTACCAGAACTTAAACTTTGATCTGCCCATGTGCCAGTTGAGCCCTGAATTTCAGCAGACTTGCAACACCTACTCTCCAGTTCATTGAACTCACCCAGGACAACTAACAAGGAGATGACGATGGACAACGCCCATCCCAAGGAACAGAGAGTGTCTACAACTGCAAACAAGATAGTTCCATCCGGCCCCATGGGATCTAAGCCCCTTCTCATTTAGAAGCAGAGTGGACATCACCATCCCAAAGTCCTCAAGATTGGGGAAGGAACAGTGGATCAAACTAGACTTACTATTATTCTATTGTAGACTTACCATTATTTTAGCAATGGAAGAACTCTTATCATTGATATAAAGTCAGTGGCCACCAGAGTTTCTGAGTGATGGGAGAGGGAAGAATAGGTGTACTATGGGGGCATTTTGGGGGCATTGGAGTTCTCTTGCATGGCAATGCAGTGACAGATACAAGCAATTGTATATTTTGTCACAATCTACAAAATTGTGCAGAAAAAAATGTAAACTATAATGTAAACTAGTTCACAGGTATAGCAATGGTTCAATATGTGTTCATCCATAGTAACAAATGTACCATACTAATGAGTGATGTTGTTGATGTGAGAAAGTATGGGAGGGGGAGGGGGAAGGGCATATGGAATTCTTCTATTTTTTTTAAGCAACATTTATGTAATCTAAAGCTTCTTTAAAAATAAAAAAAAATAATAAATGAAGATTAACTTAAAAAAAGAGTTCCTAAATAGGAAAATAAATGAATTACTATCTTAGATCAGGTAATATTCAAAACTACAAATCTAATATTTACAGTGTATTCTTAGCCAGGTTACTTAGCTATTTGAACTTTAATCTTTTAATATGTAAAATAGGAAAATAATTCTCATCTTGCAAATATTTGTGTGAATTAGAAGTAATGGATATATGGGTTTTAGCACTTACCCTAGCTAATGTTGTATACACAATAAATGGTAGTTAATACTGGTAATACTAATAGCATTTTTGATAAAATACTTCAAATCAATAAGCTGAAAAGACTATGGAATGGTGATTTAGTAAGATGTCATCATATTTGATTGATACTACAGATAGTCTAAGAGAAAATCATATTTGTTATTGTAATTTTTCTGAAATAATACCCCAAATTAGTCTGAAGGTATTGACCTTGATTTTAACACAATTTATGATTTGGGTGTCAAATTATTGTTCATTCCTCACTATATATGGTCATAATGTGATGGTTGACAAGGCACACTCTTACTGTTTCTTTTTTTTCTTTTTTAATGTTTCTTTGCACTTATATTTTCCTTAGTACTTCTTTGTCTTCTTGAAGTTCTCTTTTAGATAATTTTTATCTTATTTTAAATGTAAAGCCCTTTCATTACATACAATTTGAAAACTAATTAAAAATACTTTAAAAATCAATAATCTCATTTCCAGACCATAAGTACTTTTAACAGTTCAGTGTTTCCCTATTTGTATGTTAAGTGTCCCTAAGGTCCCTAACTGACCTCTTGTTAAACTCGACATATTCAGTCTCATCATTACCCAAACTTCACAGACTAAGTATCTTACATTGACTCAGAAATCTGTCTTTCCAAGTCAGATTTTTAATGATATATTTATATATTTTTTTGTCTAACTATTCTATAGGTACTTGGAACGTAATGTAGCATCTTCATCAGTGTAATTTCTCATGAATTCCCTCCATTGGACATTGCAGGGTGGCATCTTTCCTGTTTTATACCTTCTTGAAAAATATGAAATATCATCTGAATAAAATGAAACTCATCATATATTGATTGGGAGATTAAGTGTTCAGATGCTGAAATAGATACCAATAATCTCTAACATGTTTGTATTTAAATGCCCATTCACCTAACTCCTGATAATCAACACCATATGTCTCGTTAAGCATATTAGGATTTTTTTGTGTCGATATGATTTTAAGTATCACTGTTTGCTTGTTGCCTTGGAATAGCAACAGTTGTTGTATGCTTTTATTATCTCCAAAACCCCAAGTAAAAACATTTTCATTTAGGATATGTTTCTCACATCTACTTCAGAGGTAGCTTTACACTGAGCCAGCATCAAATCTTGGAGTTTGCTACACACTTTATTTTGAACCATGCCACTGGAACTGTCTATTTTCAGTCACTTTTTAGAAGACCATCCATCTTTCAGGCATCAATAATGACCAATACTAAAAGACCATAGCCTGTTCTTTTAGCTATGGTTCCACAATGTGGAATCATTTTCACTCCTTTTATGGTGAAGAGAAAGTGATTTCAGTTGTTGGCACTTTCCTTCTTTTTTGCCCTTGTATTCTACCACTTTTTCTTGGCTCTAAGAAAATCACTATTGACTTCTTTTTGGCTTGCAGTCCTCAGTTAATCTTTAAGAACTTCTCTGCATAGTCAGAACCTCAAGCCATTTTGATTTTATATAGCACAAACATTTACAGAACTATAATTTCACTTTCTCTTTCCTTCCTTTAAGCTGTTTCTTATTTAATAATCATTATCAAAGTGAACTGTTATGTACCCAGTTGTCTAATCTAAGGACCTCATAGTGATCCCAGATCTTTCTCTCTTTCTTATTCTGTACACAAAATCACTCACTAATCCATGCCAAACCTATCTCTACAATATTTTAAAATCACTTTAATACATTACTTTAATCCATGTGGTGGTTCCAGTTCATCATATATGGATTATTTTAATAGACCTCTTACAGATCTATCCTTCTTCAAGACATATGCCATAATCCTTATTAATTTTCCTTCCAGAAAAATCTTTCTAACATGCAACTATGATTATATCACTTTCATGTTCACAATTTATCAATGAGTACCCTTTGCTAAGGTTGATTCAGTATATCTCAAGAATGCCAGAAGAGCTCCACAGCAACATTTTAACAGGTTCTCACCTACTAAAGCAGGGGTTCTTAACCCTTTTTGTTTCACAGACCCCTTTGCCAGTCAGGTGAAAACCATGGACCCTTTACTAAGTCCACACTATACTGTGTATTATTTAATAAATACATCACATCCACACCAGTATGTCCCTGCAAGAATATTTTTTAAAAATTTCCATTCATACTCCCAGACCTCTTACCCCTGTCCTACAGCAAGAGGGAACATTGTACTAAAAATTAGGCCCAAGATTTTACTTTAAGTGTAGCAGATTTACAGGGAAGGATGTATCCACAGCCTCTATGAGTCTTATTTCTAGCTCTGTGACAGTTTCAGGGTATTTATGAATCCCCATAAGAGAAAGATTATGTCTGTAAACTGTTCTATTCTGGGTGGGATGCCCTTAGATTATATTGGATTCAGTTGAGGGGGCTTTGATTAAACTTCCTATTAAGATTAGGGTTTTGATTCGATCATATCAGTAAGGCGTGACTCAGGTTGAGTCCCCACCCCCTTGGTGGGCCGATATAAGTAGACACTCACTCAAGAAGATACATGAGAAAAGGAGGAAACTTTGTTGTATGACTGAAAGGAGAAGGCTCAAACATCTAAGGCCCTGGGGAGAAACAAGTCATTTGTCTGACAGCCTACAGAAGAGAGACCAGGGGAGATCAGCAACCCTCTTGCTTCCACAGGTGGCAGCTGACTTTGGTGAGCAAGTGACCTTGATGATAACCATGAGTAATGAGATACAGGAAGAATTCACCAACAGTGTTTTCTACAGTCTATCTCTTGCACAATTCAGAACTGATTTCCTAAACATCCTAATGCATGGTAAATTCACTTTTTGCTTTCTTTACTTTTTTCATGGTGCTCAGCAGTCACAATCACACGCACACAGAAAAAGGCACAGAGAAGTTCCTAGGGCAAGCTATATTCCCTGCTGCTGCAGGTGATTTAGAGACTGTAATTGATAGTCTTCATCTCACTCTTCTATAATCCATTCTCAGTCATCCCTACACTCAACCTATAGTTCTGATGATGGAGGTTTTTTTTTTTTTTTCCTAAAGGATAACCCATGAGTCTCAGTTCCTATTCCAAAGGCCTCATTTCAGAAACCATGGGGCCTGTGTTGTGATTCATTTATTCAGGATACACACAGTATTCATCCAATATGTGTGCCTCTAGCACCAAGGGATCTGGATAATCAAATAACCTATGCCATGAAAGTTAACTCCAGCCAGGCTTAAATTGATCTGGGCTATTTTGCTGAAGTGATATACCTGCCTGGCATTGACCCTAGTCAGGCAATGCACTGATTAATAGTGTTGCTTTGTAACCATGTGTCTCAAAAGAGGCTCAGGACAGTTTGTACACACTTACCAGCATTATTTATTGGTAACAGTGACAGTGATGATTTGACCTTGTTTTGGCCCTGATCTTGGATCCAGTTATAAAGCAAGAAAAACGCTATAAGATCGGCAGGATATAAGAAGTCTCAGCTGAGAATCCACTTGGACTCCCTGATTTCAAGGTGCTCTGTCCTACAAGAGAGAAAGGACTTTAGGCATGGCCTTGCAGAGGGAGGGAATTACATCCTTTGCCAGATGTCCCCACACACTTTACTATGAGAAAGTCTTTGGCAATCCTTACTTTAAAGTTGGTGCTATGTTATATCCCTTTCCTTCATTAAACCAGATTCATAAGCATGGTATTTTGTGTTCTTTGAATCCTCTTTAGTAATCAAATCCTACCTTTCTGCCATTAATAGTGCATGACCCAAGCAACAAGATAATTTGTACAGAAGTCTGAGAATAGTATCTGCTCCAAACGAGCAGGCTTCAAAATCATCTGAAAAATAGGTTGGAGAAGTATTCCCAAGGTTGGAATATGCTGACTCTCATATTCAAAGAAACCTAAGAAACATTCTTCCTGTTTCATAGCCTGGAAGATGCATGGTATAAAGACATTTAATTTGGAGGTGATAACTCTGCATGCCAGAGTATACTGGATATCTAAAAACTTCATCCACATTTCAGACCCCTGACTCTTTGTAGGGTTTACTGATGCTCATGTCTTACCATTATCCAGAATACTTAACACTGTCATGAGGTCTGTTTGATAAGGTCTTATCATTATAGTGGCCCGGAATGGTATTTTTTTTTTAATTTATTTATTTATTTTATTGACTTTGTAATAATATTACATTAAAAATATATATGTAAGGTCCCATTCAACCCCCCCCCCACCTCTCCCCCCCCCCCCCCCCCAGCAACACTCATTCCCATCATCATGACACATCCATTGGATTTGGTAAGTACATCTTTGGGCACCTCTGCACCTCATAGTCAATGGTCCACATCATGGCCCATACTCTCCTCCATTCCGTCCAGTGGGCCCTGTGAGGATTTACAATGTCCGGTGATTGCCTCTGAAGCACCATCCAGGGCAGCTCCATGTCCCAAAGATGCCTCCACCTCTCATCTCTTCCTGCCTTTCCCCATACCCATCAGCCACCATGTCCACTTTTCCCAATCCAATGCCACCTCTTCTATGTGGACATTGGATTGGTTGTGTCCATTGCACCTCTATGTCAAGAGGAGGCTCAGATTCCACATGGATGCTGGATGCAATCCTCCCACTTTCAGTTGTAATCACTCTAGGCTCCATGGTGTGGTGGTTGTCCTTCTTCAACTCCATCTTAGCTGAGTGTGGTAAGTCCAATAAATCAGATTGTAGGTGCTGGAGTCTGTTGAGGCTCAGGACCTGGCTATCACATTGTCAGTCCAGAGATTCAAATCCCCTAAATATATCTTAAACCCCAACATTAACTGCACCTCCAGCACATTAGCATGAAAGTCTTATGAAGGAAGATCCCATCTGAGTCCAGATTCATCACACATAAACACCATTTCCAAAGAGGGGCCATCTGCCCTGGTAGTTAACCCCATCGGCCATGACCATAACTCCCATGGGTCTCTTTAGCCCTCAAAGGAACCAATATCTGGGGGTTGTATCTGCTTTATCTGTCTCTCTGACTCTGCTCAGTTGTGCATGAGGGCAATCCTTCTGCCAGCCTCCAGACTCTTTTTTAGAAACTCGTAGCCATATAAACTCATTTCTCGGAATGGTATTTGTTAGAACATCAACATGACCAGTTTCCTTTACATGTTATTGCGTTAGAGATCAGGAAAGTTAATATAATTCTGGGGGAAGACTGTTTTCAATTTCAAGTGAATGTGAAATTCTTTTGACCTTTCAAATTGGTAGGGATTATAAAAGTTGTATTTGCTATATCAATAGCCACATTAGTGCCAGCATTTCTTTTAATATGTTCCTGTTAACATATTAACAGGATGATAATATGTTAACATATTAACATAGGTGTAGATACTGTACAAGATTTGGAACAACATCTACACCTAAGCTAACACTTGATATAGAATCATTCTGATGAATGAAATAATGCTATTTAGGAGACTTCTCTTTCACCCTTGGACATTGGGTGTGGCCTTAATCTCAGTTTATAAACCTAAAATGTAATATAATTTCTGATTTACTATTTTGGCCAGGGGTTGGAGATTTTTATGGGGTTACTTTTGGGTTTCTGTTGTTTTTTATAAAATAATATTTTTATTGTCCTTTTTTTAAAAGATACATAGATCATACAAAGTGTTACATTAAAAAATATGAGGTTCCCATATACCCCACTTCCCTCTCCCCCCCACTCCTTCCACATCAACAACCTCTTTTATCAGCGTGGCACATTCATTGCACTTGATGAATACATTTTGGAGGACTGCTACACCACATAGATTAAAGTTTACATTGTAGTTTACACTCTCTCCCAGTCCTTTCAGTGAGTAATGGCAGGATATATAATGTCCTGCAGCTGTCCCTGCAATATCATTCAGGACAACTCCAAGTCCTGAAAATGACCCTATATCACACCTTTTCTTTCCTCTCCCTACCCTCAGCAACTCCCGTGGCCACTGTCTCCACACTGATGATACAATTTCTATTGTGCTACAGTCACAATATTTCTATAGTAGAATACCAGTAAATCCACTCTAACCCTATTTTATTCCTCCATCCTGAGGACCCTGGTATTGTGGGAAACTGGCTTACCTGTTCCTTATTGTAAATGTTACACCTGTTTTATTGTAGATTAGCAGTTGTTTGATGTTGCAGTTGTTCCCTATTATAGATGATGTTGCAGTTCTAATAGCAAATAGCTGCTTGGTGGTTTCCAATAAATACGAGGTGGAAACTAGGTTTGAGGCTCTCAGTTCCAGCTGTGTTTCTCTTTAATCTTTATTTCTGTAAGTTCTGCATTGTCTTCCCTTTGAGCCACCTGTCACTGAGCTGATCTCAGCACCCTGGGATAGTGATGTCCACTCCACCTCTGAATCAAGAGGGGGCTTAGATCCCACATGGCTGATGGATGGGATTCTCTTGCTTGCAGTTGTATACTCTCTTGGTTCCCTGGTATGGTGGTTGACCATCCTTACCTCCCTTTTAGTTGACTTGGTTAAGTTTAATGAACCAAAGAGTAGGTGCTGCAACTCTGCTGAGGCTCAGGGCCCAGCTGGTACATGGACAGTCCAGAGATTCAAGTCTCCTGAGCATAACCAACCCCAGTGCCAACCAAAGTTTCAGTAAAAGTGAGAGAAGAGGCATGTGTAGAGAGGTCACATCTGAGTCCAACTTCATCACACTGAGGGGCACAAATTCCAAAGTAGGACCCACTGGCAAGGCACTGAACTCCAGAGCCATGTGCCAAGACTGTAGGATCTGGGTTACATTTGTTTTTTTCTAACTTTATGGCTCTTTCTCCACAAGCAAAAGGACCAATGTAAAATTTCTGCTAGTTGCTAAGCATATTCATCCTGATTTTGTACTCAGAGACTGAAGAAATGACAATATGCTCTGCATGAGGTCCCACTGGATTCACTTTGAAATAGACTTGAGCAAGAAATCCATTTATCATCTATTACCCATTAAACTCACATTCTAATTGTGGAGACTTGGTATAAGTGTCATCTCAGAGTCTGTATCCAATCAGCCTCAAAATCTGGGCATTGCCTCTTTTCCAGGTACAGATTCTAAGGCAAATAGCTTTTGGGAAAAGATTAGAATGGGCTCTGGTTCTGAAAATGTAATCAATGTTGAAAGCTGCATAATTTTTATTATGATGCCTATTGTCAGCCTTCATTTCATCTGCTCTTGATATTTTTGGTTCCCCAAGTTAAGCAACACCCTTAGTTGGCTGCCCATTTATCTTGCCACAAGTAACATCATGTCTATTACTCAGGACACAGATACATGAGTTAAACCCCTGGTTGCCACCCTGGGTTTATAACCTATTATATTTATGTCCATTTTGGTTTTCATATTGAAGTACCATCACCTTGCTTCTGCTGTTCATCACCATTGCCATTGGGAAGCCAATGTAATGTGTGTTATTACCAGCCCTCGTCTTCTGAGGATATCCATTAATAAGCAAGTCAGTGATACCACTAGCCCAATCACTAACACATGTGTGATGCTTTAGTGAGGGTGGATCTCCTGGATCCTCCTAAGAATATTGTCCACTCTTGAGTTTTCTTGTCCTATAAAATATTTCGCATTCTTGCACACTCAACTTACTGAGTCTTTTGAAATATTTCTCAAACTATTTTCTTCTGCCAAAATATTTTAGACATTACTATTTCGTTTACTGCACTGCAGGTCATTGATTGTTTCCCTAACATTGAAAATGCAATATTAACAATATATTAAGTAAAACTAATCCCAAGAATTTTTGCTGGAATGTTAAATCCTGATTAATTGGGGAGCAGTCACATGTCAATAAATTGTTCTGTTTCTCCCTCCTGGCTACACCCTCTTTGAGATTCATTTAGAGACATGTTCTCCTGTTGCTTATAGGAACATACTAGTCAAGTCCTACCAATCATTTGGTGAAGAATCTATTTATTCTCATAGAAAAGACTACTTCCCAATTCAGATCTTTCTGAGAGTTTATCCTATTTATTGACTTGGATGAAGAGAGGAAAGTTAGAGAAGATCCTGAGAATGATAAGCATAATTCTGTGAGGCATCCACCTAATTAGAGTATATCACATGGTCTCCAGAAGAGGGAAGTTGCTATTTCTGAAAATAGTGGGTCCTAGACACCTCCACTGATTCATAGTATTTAAGGAAATCTAGGAGTGCCATCTTTTCCCTTGTTTCAGAGTCTCATTCATTTTCCTACTATATATTAGCCAAAAGGGGTGCTGATGCAAAGTACCGGAAATCAGTTGGCTTTTATAAAGGGTATTTACTCGGGATAAAAGGTTACAGTTACAGGGCAATAGTGCCTCCATACTTTTCTGGTCATAAAATCATTTGTGCTGTGCATATGGGACAAACTAGAAATGCTGGGGATTTCACATTCCCAGGAGAAGTTTTCAAACATGATAGATGGTATATGTGGATACTTAGCTTTCTCACATATTGGAGCAAGTTTTGCATTGTGGTCTCAGAGGTCTCCAATGAACTCGAGCCCTGGTGTCCAGACAGGTAACTAGCTCATTACTAAAGTCTCTACTGGCTTCCCTTTATTGCTTCCTTGTCTTACGTTTGCACTTTCCTGTTTGTACTCAATTCCTTGTCTCAGGAAAGAGATGTACTTCTAGGTCAAGCTACCTAAAGATAACATTGGACTTTAAGCAAACTGAATACAAGGAATATATTTTCATGCTTATATTATCAAGATCTAATATGATGCCTGGAAAAGTGCATTAATCACTAAACATTTATTGAAGGAATATATGAATGATTCTCCTTACACATGCATACATATTCAAATGCAGATATACTTACCATATTATGGCTCATTTCAAAGAACTGTAACAGCTAATATAAAATTATTTAACTTAAAAGTACTATGACACTCTTACTATCTAGAAATAGAAATGGAAAGACTATCAAAAGGAATTTCCCCTTTAGAATCATTGCATTGAAGGATTAAAGAAATGTTCTAGAACTCATAAACCCTCCGAAGGAAGTATTGTGAGGTATCTTTTCTTTCTATTGGGTATTTAGAGGGGGCCAGTGACTTGCAGAGCCAAGAAAGGTTTTTGACACTTCCACAGGAACCCTCCACTAGAAACTCTTCTAAGATTCTGGGAGACCAAGAGACATAATCTTCTAACATCTGATTTGCTACCTTTGAGAGAGAGCACAGTATGAGAGCATGGTAGACATGTTTAAAATAACAAAGAAGACACAGCTGCCAAGAATATGGGTTGACAGAGGCCAGAGTGCCAAATAAATAAAAACTATGAAGCTTGGAGAAATTTTGAGAAAGACTGGGTTTGGAAAAACCCAACTTGGAACCCAAGTGTGACCATTATCTAGCTTTATTAATTATCAATATTTTGCAAATGTTTTATTTTTTCCTTTCACTGCATATATTATTTACTTATTTGTTTATTTGCTAGAATATTTTAAAGCAAATTCCTGCTATCATATAATTTCTTCCACATGGTTATGCATTATTTAACAGATATGGACTTTCTGAACATTAACATAATGCTTTTGTTATATCTAAAAAAATACTTAGTAATTCCTTAATATCATCAAATATTCAAGACATACTTTATTTGATTGATTGATATTTTCTTTCATCATATTTACTTTTCCTATCAAACATAAAGCCTAGTTGCCCAACATTCAGTAATGATCAATGGTTTAAGGGGGTATTAGTCTGGGCAATCCATTATAAAGTTCCCCATCAATCTTGCACCCCATGGGTTTAGCCACTGTGGATGATTGCAAATTATAGATTTTTGTTTATAACAAATTTGCCAATTGTATCTATTTTATTTATTTGTTCATGTAACCCCATTCTGGAATCACAAGGTGAGTTCTTATAAAATGGAAAAAAGAGTTGATTTTCTTGCTTAACATGGTGCTTGGAGTGAACAGATTGTGTCTTATTGCCCTGGAATTGTGAGTTCAAGCTTAAAATTAGGGACAAAATACACATCATTCTAAAGAGAGCCATGAAAAAACTTGGACCATATATCCCCTCAACAATTAAAAAAAAAGCCAAATCTCTGGAACCTACAACAATTAAGTCTTTTTCTTCAATTCATATCTGAATAGCAGAAAACTGTCAAGAAGGAAAAGAAATGGGGACACAAATGGCAATGGGTGAGTAGGCTATTGAGGGTAGAGCTTATTCCTTCTCCCCAGTAGGGGACTAGAGAAGGGGATCTCTTTCCATCTCTAAGAGACATGTGGGACTGCTCATGGACTATGGTTGAAGACTGCTTGGGATGATAGCATTTCTAAAACAAAGAGAGATTGGAATCTCACCCTTAGCTAGATGCTCACTGACATAAAAGCTTCCAGGTCCACTGCGAAGTTTTAAACTAGACACATTTTTAATAACAAATACAACATAGGATTTTCATATAGCACCCTATTATTAATACCTTGAACTAGTGTGGAGCATTTGTTATAATTAATGGAAGTATATTTTTATAATTTTACTAATATCTATAGTCCATGGTTTGACTCACAGTTGACTGTATAGTGCAGTTCCATGGATTAAAAAACAAAATTCTGTTATTTATATATAAATTAATATTTCCCCTTTTAACCACATTCAGATATCCATCTCAGTGATGCTAATTACATTCAAAATGCTGTGCCAGTGTTACCACCATCCATCACCAAAACATTTCCATTGTTAAAAATGGTACAGCTACCGTGGAAGAGTTTGGTAGTTCCTGAGGAAGTAGAGAATTACCATGTGACCTGGAAATTCCCATGGTTTTTACCTCAAGGAATTGAAGGTGGGGACATCAACAGATTTTTGCACAATGATGTCCATAGTGCATTATTTGCAATTGCCAATGGAAGCAGCCCAAGTGGCCATCAACTGATGAATGAATAAACAAAATGTAGTATATATATATATATATATATATATATATATATATATATATATATATATACACAATGGAATATTATTCAGTCATAAAAAGGAATGGAGTTCTGACACATGTGGCAACATGGAAAAACCTTGAATATGTAACACTTTTGGTGCAATAATTAAAGTAAACGAATTCAGAGCTATCATATTTATAATTCCCCTAGTCAGACAATTCAGCAAACTCCTTACACTAGGATGGTCCATCCTTTAGACATGCTCAAGGGGGGATGGAGAAAGATGGTTCAGATTATCTGATTTTTGTGCCTTTGAAAAATATCCAGGACTCTGTAACAGGATTTGGCTGGTACAATAATTATGTGCATGCATGTCATATACATCTAATCTTAGAATTTAATATGAAGGCATTAAAGGTTTATCTTTTAGTTGATCACAGTGTAGGAAAGAAGATCTATCCTAATCCTCTAAAAATTAAGAATGCAATAAAAAGAGGGATTAAGTTTGAAGGACAAAACTGCTAATAACTTTTCAAGAATGATTTTAAGATGTACGGTAAGAAAATTTCAGATTGTACATAATTTTAAGTCGTTACTGAGGAATAGTATATGTAGATAAAATTTATTTAACCAAAATGTAAAGAGTTCTGTAACAGCTTCAAGAATGTTCATTGAGCAATGAGGAACTCTATCTGTAAAACCATATATTTTAAGCTTGAATCTTATTTTAGAAATCTTTCTAAAATAGTCAAGTTACAGTACTATCACAAGTAAGGAGAGGCTAAGACACATAATTTCACCTTCTTAATGACTGAAGATCTAGAGAGTTGTCAGAATAATTATTTTTAAAACTCTGTTTCATTAAAAAGAGGGAGCATAGGGGTTTGGAATGATTTTTCAGTAAGCAGAGGAGAGACAAGTTTGTATAGATTCCTGATTAATCTTATTTTTAAAGTGATTTTGTGATTTATCTATCGTTCCCTACCAAGGAAAATTCTGACTGATTATGTGACTTCTGATTAACTGGGCTTGTACTGTATTTTACAGTCCCAAGTCATCCGTCAGGGGATGCACCTTCCCAGACATAAAGTAGAGTACCTTGCTGAGAAGGAAAGACCCCTTCTCTAATCACCTAGGTAGAGCAATGATGACTAAGAGGCTATTTTAACAGATATCTATAAATAGAAAAATTATTTCTCAGCTCTCCTCCCATGTTTGTTTTTTTTTCTTTCCCAGCATAAATGAAAGGTGCACCGCCAAGGCTGGTGTGGCACATTTAAAAGAGTCTGTGGTATACCAAAGGGAAATTGTAGACTCTTCATGGTGAGTAATTTGTGATCCCTTTGTAGTTTCCCTCTAGATATGAAATAAAACTAGAGTAATGGACATAATTAACTCTGAGACTCATCTCAGAAGGATAATTTATTACCAGGTTAAAACCCCTTGAACCAGAATTCTAAGTGATTTGTAGTGATTATTGTACAATACTTTCACATTTTTGCAGACCTAGTTTAATTTTAAGAAAGAAGGGAAAAAAAACTAAATTATGGAATAAAAATGAGTATTACCTATTTTAGTCACCGAACTGGTTTTGTTAGTCTATTTTTTAACCACCTTAAAATCATTCAATTCTTAACTCATTGGCTATGTCTAAGTAACAAAGATCTTATACTCTTGGCCCTTCAAATTGTGTTAAGGATGCCTCTGATGAAATGGATTAACCAGTTGTAGTATCTGTTTGGTGAGTCCACAGGTTCAGCATGGTAACCTATAATCTTGGTTCTGAAGGAATTTCATACTCAGGTGTAGAGAGAAGAGATAGAGATGAAAAGCTGGAAATAAAATAGAAACTCAGAAAATAACACCCTTAGCTTACGACATCTATATTGAAATAAAATTAAATCAACATTATTTTAGACTTCTTTCTTTCAAAACACAAAGTAAAATGCCAGAGCAGGGCTAAGGACATCTGAATCATAAATTAACAAATAGGGGAGACCAGAATGAATTCTGAGAAATCAAATGACAGCAAACACTTAAATCGCAATATGAAACAAAATCACATTGAGGGAGGAATTGACAAGCAAGTGGTATAGATAGTGAATTCTCAGTGAGAGAATTCAGTGAAACTTACAGAATGAGGATGAAATGTGAATGCATTATGAAAGCATTCTTCTAATGCCAAGTTGCTGGGTTTTTTGTTTTTTTATTTTCCTGCATCCCGGGTTGACCTGGAGATGCATCACAGAGAAAGCAAGACTTGGTATAGGACTTTGGTTATATTGTAAGATTTAATTACCCAATTGACAATTTAGGACATGCTTTTACTATTTGGGAAGTTCTGCTCCTGCCAATTTCTCAGTTACAGTGCTCCTGTCAGGGACAGGTGAGGGTACTTACTCTAATTCTCGTGATTGAAATTGTTTGTATTCAGTGTCAATTCCTATTTGGAGAACTCTAGAATTAAAAGCTGCAAATTAAAGTCCCTTTTCCCCCCTTTGACATAATTAACTCTAATTATATAATTAATTTGAATTTTATTGCAAAACTTTTCAGTGTACCGATTCAGAGGGGAATGATTACTTGCTAACACAGAGAAGGGTAATAATAATAATAATAAACTCATCGGGGCATATCTGAGTAGATTTTTTTCAAGCTTTAGTGAGTTCTGCCCTTCTTAAAACATAACAGAGGAAATAACTCAACTAGCACAGCATCTCTTTATTGCTTTTCTCAGAATGTAAATGTTCTAGCAGTTGTTGGAAGGAAAATGAGAGAACCGTATTTGCCACATTTCTAAATGTGCTCCATTTCTTGTCAGCCTTCTCTATTTCAGTGGTAAAAATAATTCTTTTCTTAATTCACTTTCTGTTAAGATCAATCGTAAACTGATAAGCAGACATCTGAGGGGCAATGAATATACCAATGGCTGCTGACAAATCAAGATTTCCAATTTAATTACCTGCTGGATTAAACAATGCTAAGAATATGATATTTCTTAGCATATTGGATCTTTAAAACCAAAGTGGAAGATTTACTTTGAACCATGTGGGGAACAAATAACAGATGGAATATACCAACAAACCATTTAAACAGCTTTTTTGCAAAACATTTTCAGACAGGTACCCTACAGTCTCAGTGTATCTTAACGGGATTTTAGGTCATGAGACTTAATATAGTGTAGTGTTTCTTACTGTGTGTATTCCTGGTAGGGTCTGTCAGCATGTCTGTAGGGAACTGTGCCTGGCATTTTGCAATCCTTATGCAGAGGACAATCAAGGAACTGCTTTCCGTCTCTGAAATGAAGCTACATGTTATTACCTGTATCCAATAGCAATGAACACATGAATTATCTTTCAACCAAGGGAACAGTCTAATTCACCCTATTAAAATGTATCTCATACCTTATTTGATTACTAATATGTTCTCTTTAATTGACATAAGTATTTTGCTAAAATATAAAGTGTTGCTTTATTCTTAGAAACTCTGGCATTTGCAATGGGAAGAGAGGCAACATATTTTTCTAGTAAGCAACTTAATACATTCTTATTCCTTACATATTCATGGAAAATAACATAATTTTTCCATAAAGCTGTTTACACAGATATTTTGAGCAAATAAGTATAATTTTACATGCAACCAAAAAGGAGGTATGTTTGTTCTTTGTTTTTCCAACTATATGATAGATATTTTGATGAAATGATTCTGCTGCCTTCATTTAATGAATGAATTAGTGAACATCAGAAAACATTTGCCTATTTTCATTTGTATGTTTTAATGTTCTTTAAAAATAGTCTTGTGTCTTGCTTATAAGGTGAGCAATAAAGCAAAATAGAACTGGTAAGTAGTTTGTGATACAAGGGATTTTGTAGTAGACAAAAAGGATACAACTAACAAACAAAAAAAGCAACAAACAAACCAAACCCCAAAAGCAAACATACCTAAAACAAAAGAGTATTTAGACACCATTAAATTGTGAAACCCAACATTTTCCCAGTTCTGTTGGGCTTTCTGGTGGTTAATTGAATTATATGTATGTAGCGGCAAACACAAACACACAGGGCCTAAGGGAATGAAATCATCACAAACTGGTCTTAAGATACATTTTTTTTTTTTAAGAAAACTAATTCAATTTAAAGTTATTGAAGCAGGATTTCTATGTAAGGGTCCTCTCTGAAAGTTGTACGTATTATTTTATTCTCTTCAACATTAAGGGTGAGTAAAAGTCTCAGTTACTAAAAATATGACCTTAGACAAATCAGTTCTTTTTTTTTTTTTTAGACAAATCACTTCTTATCTCTGATTCTACATTACTTACTGGTAAAATGGATATAATATTTTCAACCTCTCAGAATAATTGGCCAATTAAAGGTAATATAATAATATGTCTACCACATAGAAGTTACTTAATGGGAAGCTATTTTATTATTTAGAATAGTCAGTATAATGAAAAATTATGCATTTTAAAAATAAAAATTTACTGATACATAAAATATTATTAAAAACCTTTTCTTTGGAAACTGATCTAAAAGTCAAATTCATGAGTGTAAAACTTAACAAGGGGTGAAACTGAATAAGAAACTGCTCTTTTTTTGTAACATGTGGCTCAACTTACATTGGACTTCTTAGAATTATTTCCCATGATCAGGAATCTTTCTTGGGATTACATAAAGGGTAATGAAATTATACTTTATATTTCTAAAGTGCAATCGATTTTCATGATTTTCTAGACCTCAAAATAAATTGCCCTGATTCTACTTTATGCCCTAGAAAACATGAAATATGTATGTGGAATTGGTTTGCCATCATGGAGCTGTTTATACATGTGAATTTGGAGTCATGAAATCTGGGTTTGAGTATTACCTCTAAATTTATTAGTTGCATAAACTTGGTTAGTTTGTTTAATCCTCTGATGCTCTCTTTCTTTATCTGTGAAAAGAGTTTTCAGGTTGCTTTTTTTTTTTTTTTCCTTCTATTTCTTGGTTGTTAAACTTAAAATAAGCCAAGGAAATTATAGAGTGAAGATAAGTGAACATATACTTAGTATCACAGGCTTGGGTTAAAACCACTAAAAAACAAAACAAACAAAACACTTTGATTTCATCTTGTCTAAGTGCCTTTATGTAAGAATAAATATATTGATTCTCTTTTTGGTTACTGGGTTAAGTTGAATTAAAGCAAATTAAAATTTCCTTAAAAATGTTAGGATCCAGTTGCTATCCTGCTTCAGTGAGTTCCATCCTTTCTGACTCAGCAGAAAGAGAAAACTGAATGATATTGGTCCTTGGGCATTTAGATATTTATAGAATCCTTTTTTTTTTTTTAATGAGCGCTGGGGATTTAATAAAATCAATGTTTTGTGTAATATTTAGTTGTAAAATCTAATGCACTGTGTACTGTGATTCTCTTTAAGAATCTATGTATAGAGTAAAATATCCATATTTTGTTCAGTAAATGGAAATGTTAAAAGAAATTCCAAACATGAATGAAAATTTCTCACTTCCTGTAGAAGTGCAGCTCTAGTCACAGTTCTGAAATTTGTTATTCTCAGAAGACCCTTCTTTTTATCCCTTGAACTTTCAGATCATCCACTGCTATACTTTTAATTTGTAACTGCAAGCTACAGTTATTTTTTCTATTCTTAATTTTTAATGGCTCCTAGCATTCCTCTTCTGCAAAGTGTGCATGTAAGATTTTATATCTAGTTAAAAGAGTGTAGAAGAAACATTTGAATCAAACTAACATTGTTTCTTTTTTTGACCACCTCTCATTCTTCAGTTTGCAAGAAATAACCAATTTTCATTTCATCCACATTTTATAAATTTAATACTGGAGTTAAAAAAAGTCAGTTGTTACTTTTGTTTTTGTCTTCATGTACCTTTGTTTAATGAGAATAATTTAACTTTGTATTGCAGTTATCTTTGTATTATTAATTTTAAAAAATATTTTAAAGAGGCTTTAGATTACATAAATGTCACCCCCAAAATATGGGGGATTTCCATATGTCTCCCCCCTACTCCTACCCCTCCCACACTTTCCCACAGTAACAACATCTTTCATCAGTGTGGTACATTTGTTACAATTGATGAGCACATATTGAATCATTATTAATGTGAACGATAGTTTACATTATAGTTTGCACTCTGCACTGTGCAATTTTATAAGTTATGACGAAATTCACAATAGCCTGTACCTGTCATTGCACTGTCATGTAGGACAATTCCAATGTTCCCCAAATGCCCCCATATTACACCTATTCTTATCTCTCCCTCCCCTCAGAACCTCTGGTGGCCACTGCCAGTATTCAAAGAGACTTGAACTGCCTTCTTTTTATCCCAAGGAGATTAGGAAAATTGTGCATGGAGTAAATAAATGTGAAAAAAAAAAAAAAAGAAAACACAAAAACCAGAAACCAAACCAAACCAAAACAAACCTGAAGTGCGTAGTCCTCTTTCGTATCTCTCACTGTTTAGAAAATATTGAGGAAAGGTTTAAGTTAGTTAGAGCTTTAGTTCCAGCTCCTCATTCATTTTCTTCTAATGGATTATGAGGGGAGGAAACAGTTTTAGGACAAAAATACTTTTGCTGAAAAACCTCAATACAAAAACTCACCAACTTACACATGACGTCTTGTCTTATCACTTCTGAACAGACCGAGTTTGAAAGAGTTTTGAAATTTGCTTAACTTGCTATTTCCTGACTTAATAAGGAAATCAATGTTTCTTGCTTTTCAAAATGCTTCTGAGTTCAGAGTAATTGAAAAGAGAGTGCAATGATAAGCAGATATGAAACTGCAAGACCTTCATCAACTCAGAATCAAGGATAATTTACAGATAAAACATTGTTAACTTATTGAATGGTATCCTAAATATTTTTATCTATAGAAATAAGCTACTGCATTTTCTGAAAGCTTCCTTTTGCAGTTAGCAGTTACATCCCAGAAAACACAGAAAGCCAGCTCCAATCCAACGAAGACTCCAAGACTGTGAGGGGAAACCAATTTGTTAGAATAAAACATATGCCCCATTCTACATTTATTCAAATACATAGTTTAAGGAGGCAGGCTATCTGCTTATAAAAAACAAAAAAAAGGACAAAAGTCTGTGATCTTCCAGGAAAGTTAACTCGTTTCTTTGCAGTGGTCAAACAATTGGATGTGAGTGAAACTGATTTTATAGTCAAAATTAGAGTAAAGTGCCTTTCTGGATTGTGTGTTTCCCTAGTTTCTAGCTTAGTACCTGCACTGTGAATGGATGAGTGATTGGATAGATGGACGCATGGATGGATGGATGGATGAATCCTGTGGAAAGTTATCTGTGGTATTTAGGTAAAAATGACTCCTCTGCACATCTTCAAAAATTTAATTTGCTTTTTGACATTTCTTTTCTTTAATTACTCCACTCTAAATCAAACAGTGGCCAAGCACAGGCACTGAAACAAGAGAAAACACACTGGAAAATCTGTTTTCAATTTCCTAATTCTCAAAGCTTGTTTCAATAAGAATGTTTGAGACAGAGTGATCACAGTCAAGAAATCGCAGTATTTCTGACTTTTACAAAGAGCTATGGATGCCTTTCTTGGCCAACTTCGTATATAAGGCCTGTATTCTCTTGTCAGCTTCTGGACTTTTTCCAAGGCTTTTTGCATCATGCCATTTTTATACTCACATCTCAGACAGTACCTTTCAAAAAATACACTTTTTATTTTAGAATACTTCTAAATTTCCAGAAGAACTGGAAAGATGGTAGATACAGAGAATTTCTGTGACCTCACATCCAGTTACCCCTGCTAGCCTCGCACATGACTTTACATTTATTACAATTAATGAGCATTACCATGACCTGCAATGAATATATTAGTATTATGTTATTATTAACTACAGTATGAACTCTACTCAGCTTGCCTTGGTTTTTATCTAACGTATTCCTTTTGTTCCAGGATTCCATCCAGGCTTTCACATTACATTGTCATGGCTCCTTCGCTTCCTATTTTCTGTGACAGGTTCTCCAACTTCCCTTGTTTATGATGCTTTTGTGGAGTATTGGTCAAGTAATTTGTAGAAGGGCCCTCAACTAGGATTTGTCTGATGTTTTTCTTATTATTAGAGTGGAGTTATGTATTTTGAGGATGAATACTATGGAGGTAAACTATCATTTTTATAGCATCATATCAGTTGTACATACTATTAACATGTCATCACTGTTAATGTTAAACTTGATCATCTGGCTGAGATAGTGTTTTTCAGGATTCTGTAAAGTTACTCTTTTACCCCCTTCCATACTCACTATTTGGGAGGATTTCACTATCTGCAGCCCACACTTGAGGAGTTGGGAATTATGCTTCAGTTTCTTGGGGTGGAATTTCTCCATAAGTTAATTAGAAATCTTCTCCATGGGAGAGTTGTCTTGTCTCCGCATTAATGCATTTATATCAGCATGGACTCATGGATATTTATTTTATATTTTGGGCTGTAATCCAATAGTGTTTTATGTATTTTTTGCTCTAATTGCTCCAACTTTTCCCACTGGGAGCTCATTCAGTTGGCTCATATAGCCCTTTGACATATACCATCACAGTTCTTTTGTTGTTGTTTGATTGGTTTATATCTGTACTTCCTTACTTTCTGGCACAACTTGCATATTTCCTGCCCCAGATCTGTCAATCCTCCAAGGACCTAGATCCTTTTAGTGAAGGATAGCATTAGAAATGAAGATCTGGAATCAAGAACAAGTGCTCATTGGTACAGGGATGTCCTTGCTTCTAGGCTCTCCAGTTGGCAGAGCAAGAAAATGTATGTGTACACACTAACCCATCTATATACACAAATCTGTAAGTTTTGTATGCTAAACATATCTCTAGTTCCAATTCATTACCACATGGATCATTCCAGCCTCTTCCCTTTCATATTTGTAACCTCCTACTCTAACAGTGAAATCATGACCCCGACTATCTGACATCAATTAATTAACTATCAATTTCAGTATACATATATAGAAGTATCAAAATTGCCAAATCCATACCTTCCCCTCATAAACAACGTTAACAACTAATGTGCAATACTTATGTTTGGCATTTTTTACTTTTTTCCCTCAGACTCCACTCATTTTCAAAGGTACCTATTACAGTACCTTTTCCTCCTATTCCCTGTGGTGAAATGGTGTCAAATATTTGTAGTCAGTTAGATTGTGTTGTCACATTTTGCATACCATCCTGGGATTCCCCAAATTTCCAAATATTTATTTTAATATTTGCATGCATCAAATACTACTCTGTGTTGTTATGTTCTATGGATTAGATTTTGACAAATACATAGTGTCATATTTCCATCATTGTAGTATCAAACAGAATAGGTTTGCCATTTTAAAGAAATAATCTGCATTGGCAATAACTGTTATTTATAACATCTCTATAATTCTGCCTTTTCCAGAATGCCATACAATAGGATCCATACAGTATTGTGGTAGATTGAATTGTGTACCCCAGTTTGGACATGTTCTTAGTTCTGTTCCACATTCTGGTGTGTGAACCTATTATAAATAAGATCTCTTCAAAATGCTATGCAGTTAAGTTACAGCTCAATGGAATCAGGTTGTGCTTTAATCTAATTACTAGAGTCTTCTAAGCAGAAAAAAATTCAGACAGAATGCCATGGGGAGCAGCCAGAAGTCAATGGAACCTGAGGAGAAAGGATTGTCATAAGCATTGTCATATTCACTGTCATATGCATTGCCATGTGATAGAAAAGCAAAGTGTGTTGGTTAAGTTCATGTGTCAACTTGTCTAGGCTATGGTGTCCTGCTGTTTGGTCAGACAAGGACTGACCTGATTTTTACTGTGAGGATATTTCACGAGTTTAACTCGTCAGTAAGTTGATTGTATCTACCACTGATTACATCTATAATCAACCAAGGATATTTTCTTCACCAATGAGAGAAATCTCATCCAAACAGTTAAAGGTCTTAAAAGGGGAATTAAAAGGAGAATGATGGTTTCAGCAGTCAGAGGGAAGAGTTTCCATCAGTGCTTCAGTCAGCCAGCTTCTCTTGGAGATATCATTGGAATTTCAGCTTGCAATCTGTCCTATGGAATTTGGACATGCTCATCCCCACAATCATGTAAGCCAATTCCTGGAATAAATCTCATAGTATTTACATTTTGGTTCTGTTTCCCTGGAAAACTCTGAATAATACACCAAGGAACTCCAAAGATTGGTGGCCAGTAAGAAAATACTGACCAAGGAGGAAGCAAACCTTCTAGCCTCCAAAATTACGTGCCATGAATCCTGGTAGTGAAGCCAACCAATTGTAGCATATGTGTTTTAGCAGGTAAGAAACCAGAAAAAAAAAAAAAAAGGTATCCACATTTTTCTGAGTGGTTTCTTGCACTTAGCACTATGCATGGAAGAATCATCTATTTCTTTTTGTGACTTGATGGTTCATTTCTTTTTATTGCTGAAAAATGTTCCATTTTATGGCTACACCACAGCTTCTTTATCCATTCACCTATTTAAGGACATCTTGTTTACTTAACTTTTTGGAGATTATGAATAAAGCTGCTATAAGTATTAGAATGCAGGTTTTATGTGGACATATTTTTCAAATAAGTTGGGACACGATTTCTAGATTCTGTGTTAATATTATGTTTAGGTTGGTAAGAAACTGCAAATTGTCTTCCAAAGTGGCTTGCAGCATTTTACAATCCCATTAGCAAAGATTGAGAAGTCCAGTTGTTTCACCTCCTCACCAGCAAATTGTATTGTAAGTTTTGGGAATTCAGCCACTCTAATACATCTGTGGTAGAAACGCATTGCTAAACATAGCTTTTAAAATCAGTAGTACCTTGCTAGATATAATAATTCAAATATGAATAAATCACAAAACCTCTGTGCTAAAGGAACTTATGATCTAGTTGTATGGCAAGCAATTGAATTAGTTAGTAAAGTGATGAGTATTTCTTTTTTGAAGTAATTGTAGGTGATGCTTCAGATGGCAGATCTAGGATATATTCCTCTCTCTGCTTTCCCTTGAAACCCCCACTATTAGGTATAACAGTGAACCAAAATGAAGCCTCACAAGCAAATAAATGAATGATTTTAGCCAAATTCTTTCATTGGGAAATCCAATGGAAATGTAATAATGAATGAAAAATAAGAGAGAAGATTATGCAAAATGATATGATCATGAGTTGCAGAGCACATCTCTTTGCCAAATCATGGAAACAGCTTTGTCGCCAGAGTCTACAAGTATTGAGAGAAGATGAAAGGATGCTAAATGATGGGATTTATTGGAAATGCTCTTGCAGACCAACTAAGCTACATCATTTGTTTTTTAAATGGGGTACAGAGCAAGTTTATTGAGCTAAAGTTGCATTAATGCATGAGCAGCACCAAAAGAAATTTCTCCTCAAAAGAGTGGATTCGGGGAGTAGCTTATATGACTGCTTGAAACAAAGGGAAGTTGTGGGGGAATAGGGAGGGATAAAAAGTACATGAATTATGGTTAGTATATGGACAGTGTGTGCCGCAAGGACTATGGGAACTATGTGGGTGGACTCCGGGGGGCTGTGGGCAGCACATCCATGAAGCCAAGTTTGGTAATTAGCAGTTGTGTAATATTGTTGCCATCTGGTGAAGATCAGCAGACTTTTCTGGTATCAGCCTGATCTCTTTGTTAGTTCTTCTTCCTGAGCAGGTCAGGGGTCTTTATCAGCACCTCAAAGGATCAGTGGTATGTCAGCTTGCTTCAGTTAACCTCCCTTTCTTCTTTCTAATCCTTGGCAATAATCCTAAAAGATGACAAGGCCAACAAAAGTCAGGGAAAACTGAGAAACTTCAAGAACCACGAGGAGCCAAAAGGAAGATGACAACTAAATGTCATGGATCTTCTTCTTTTCAGTTGGGATGTTTTCTATTTCCTTCTGTTGCCTGATTGTTCTAGCTAGAACATCCACTACAAAGGTGAATGACAGTAGCAACAGTGGGCATTCTTGTCTTTTTCCTGATGTTAGTGCGAAAGCTTTCAGTCTGTCACCATTGAGTATGATATTTACTGTGAATTTTCATAAACATTCTTTATCATGTTGAGGGAGTTCCTTTCTATTCTTAGTTTGCTGCATGTTTTTATCAAGAAAGTAGGTTGGATTTTTTTCAAATGCCTTTTCTGCATCAGTTGAGATGATCATGTGAATTTTTCCTTCATTCTGTTAATGTGGTATATTGCATTAATTTATTTTCTTATGTTGAACTATCCTTGCATTCCTGCTTGGTCATAGCATAAATTCCTTGTGATGTACTGTTGGATTTGGTTTTCCAATAGTTTGTTGAGAATTTTTGCATCTATATTCATGAGGGATATTGGTCTGTAGTTTTATTTTCTTGTGGAATCTCTATCTCGCTTTGGGATTAGAGTGATGTTGGCAATATAGAATGAGTTATGGTATGTTCCCTCCCCCTCCTCAGTTTTTTCTGGGAGTGTTTGAACAATATTGGTGTTAAATCTCCTTTAAATGTTTGGTGGATTTCAGCAATGTCATCATCCAGTTATGGACTTTTCTTGAAACATTACCATGTTACATTGCTGTTTTAGTTAACCAAAGGGCTGCCAATGCAAAATACCAGACATGTGTTGGCTTTTATATAGGGTATTTATTTGGGGTAAAAGCTTATAGTTCCAAGGCTGTGAAAAGTCCAAGTCAAGACACCGTAAGAGGTGCTTTATCACCTAAGTCAACTCCTGTATGTTGAAGTAAGATGGCAGGAGATCTCTGCCTGATCTTTGCCTTCCTTTCCAATCTGTACCATCTCCCAGAGCTCAGCTGAGAGCAACCGGTCATAGGTTTGTCAAGAGACAAACCTCTTCTATCAGGCTCAGCTGCTCCACTTTCTTCATAGTTTCAACTACAAGCTATCAGGCAAATGGCTCATCTTTTTCTAGGGCTTGGTCTCCTTGAGCCTTTCCTTTCTGTCACATGGCAGCATCAAATATGGTAGAGCTCTTCATTCACTTTTTTTTACATTTTATTTTTTATTTTTATTTTTCATTTTTAAAGAAGCTTGAGTTTACATAAATGTTACATTAAAAATACAGGGGATTCCCTTATGCCCAACACTCTCCCCCTCCCACACTTTTCCCCATTAACAACATCCTTCATTAGTTTGGTACATTTTTTACAATTGATGAACACATATTGAAGCATTGCTGCTAACTGTGGACTATGGTTTACATTATAATTTACATTCTGCTCACATAATTTAATAGGTTATGGCAAAATCTTTAATGGCATGTATTCATCATTGCAAAGTAACACAGGATAATTTCCAATGTCCTGAAAATGCCTCCATATTGTATCTTTTCTTCCTTTCCTTACCCTGAGAACTTCTGGTGGCCACTGCCTTTATATCAATGATAAAAGTTTTTCCATTGCTAGAATAATAATAAGATTATAATAGAATAATAATAAGTCTACTTTAGTTCATTGAAAAAAAATCCTGCTCTTTAGAAATCCATTAGTCTGCTTTGGTGTTGAATGCCAACACTTAAATGCTAGAGTGGGTGTTATAGCCCCAAAGACAAAGACTCCCAATCCTGGTATAGACTAAGAGAAGTTATTGTGACCACTTCATGACAATCAGTGTGTCCCTTTCAGCAAATCCTGTACTAACATTGGGGTAGAAGGAAATCAAAGATAATCCCCAAGATTGAGTTTCCTACTTCCTGTTGCACATGCCTTGTATAACTTTCTCCCTTTCCATGAGAGGCCAAATCTGTGAATATGATCAGATGTCCATCTCATGAGAACTTACTAATTAGATGACTTTGAGTTAACCAAAAGGAAGATGATCTGAATAGTTCCACCCTAATAAGGTGATCTCAGGAAAAAAAGATTGGGTCTTTCCTGAATGAGATATTTGAAGCAAAAGAGGTCATATGGAAAGGGGCATGTGGTAAGAAATTGCAGGCCTCTAGGAACCAAGGGTAGTCCCCAGCCAATAGTCAGAATAAGAACAATGGCTTCAGTCCTCCAACCACAAGGCACTGAACTCTGTCAATGACCAGGTGATCTTGAAAAGAGTCCCATGATCTAGAAGTAAAGCACAGCCCAGTTGACACCCTGCTAGCAGTCATGTGAGACCCTGCGCATAGGACCCAGCTTAGCTACGTCCACACTCGCGACACACAGAACTCTGAGAAAATGAACCTCCATGGTGTTTTAAGCTGCAAAGTTTGTGGCAAAATTTTACATGCAATAGAAAACTAATATAGACCTATAGAAACACCTCAGTTAGTCTTCCTATTTAAGGAAAAACTCTATCAGGAAAGCAGACCTGAATGAGGGTATCAATACAAAATATCAGTGTCCCTAATCACACAGATAAGAAGGATCCAGCTGAGATTTAGATCAATGTGTGTTAACTTCCTAAGCCCACCCTCTTCTCTATTTTACTATACTCAAATAAGGTAATGAAAAAATGTGTTGGATTTGGTTGAGTCTGCAACAATATATGTGATCTTTGCTCTATTTCTATGTATTTAGAAATTACTTCATTTCTCATCTGGATTACCTGATTTTTGAAGCGAGAACGTTATTGGTTTATTTTATGGCATAATGACATAACAGTATAACGTTTTATCAGATAATAGTTTGTATTTCTGATCCACTTTTAATTTGGGGTCATAGTTTCAGTTTGACTCAATTTCTTTGGGTACATCCAATTTTTCAACTATAACAATTATTTTCTGTATCTGCTAATTATAACAAACACAGTTTAGTTTTAAGGTTAGGGAGTATGTTTTTCATCTAAAATATTCTGTGAAGGAGCACTTACAAATCTGTGGGTATAGCATGGAAGTAACCTTCCTAACTTTGCAACCCCCAAAGATTCTAAGTCATGAAAGATACCTCATATAGGCCATTACTTTATTGCTTTTCTCCTGAAGGTTGTCTCAGCTTCTATTGATTCAATTAATTACATCTGACAAAATATTTCAGGCATAGAAACATATCTTTATCTGAAGTTTAGCATCATCATTATCTTTATTTCTCTCTGGAAAGGGAGTGGCTGATAGGTGAATAAATTATCCTAGATTTTTACCTGTGAGACTGAGATGTAATTTTAAAAATCATTTCAGGAATCAAGGGCATAAGGGAAGGCACCCATTAGAAGGTGTGGTATGAAGGTGTATTACTATTTGCTTTATTAGAGAGCATCAGAGGGCAGGGTTATAGCAGAAATCTTGCATAAGTGCTGTATGAAATAATCAGTAAGACAGTAAGAAGATTGATGACTTACTTAATGTAGTCACATGCCTGCCAAAGACTTTGGAAAATTAAAGTTACTCATCCAGCACTTTGCTGAGAAAGTAGTAATTTTAAAATTTTAACTCACTTGGTATGTTTTTGACTCTATGTCACTTCAGAAGGGTCATTTATATGATTGCAAGGGAAAAGTATATTTTTCAAAACTCCTCCAAAAATAGTAGCATTGTAATTGGAAGTGTCAGGGGTCATTTTCTAATATGCTCAGTAAATATACAAGTATTTTGACAAAGAAAACACCTTTGCATTTTCTTGTATAGATGTAACCTGAGTGGGCATTTCCAAAGCTTGTAATTATAAAGATTTGTCAAAATATAAATTGCAGTGTATGACTCGGTTACTTCCACACTTAATTTTGACCTTATGAATGCCCTGCTACTTATTCTAGGAATTAAAAATAGCACATATTTTCCAAAAGTAATGAGTAGCAGATATAATAGCAGATATACTCTTGAAATCACTAAAATGTGAAAATAGATTATCAAGCTCATACTTAAAGTTAGAGATCCAAGAAACCCAATTATAAAAATTTTTCATTAGCTTTTTAAACTATTTCCTACTTGTCAACATTGTCAACATTGTGATTTAACAGATGTATCAATCAGAGAAATAAAAGTTTCTGCAACAACATTTTATTTGGCTATATTTATCATTTAGGATTGGGAAGCAAAAATGATATTTTACAATGTATACAAAAGTTCAATTTACATAAAGTTATTAAAATAATTTCATGTGGAAAGGATGAAGTAACTAATACCATTTTAATTTCCATCAGTAATATATTCAATATAAGTAAATAGAACACTGATCAGTCCATTGTTTCATTCTTAGCCTAAGGAATAAGAACAAGAAAAGCACAGGTTCCACCCTTTTGGTTTATCATCCAGGAAGAATTTTCTAAATCATACTCTGACATTTGATAAAGTTTTGACAAATTAGGCAATGACGTGAACACCTTTAGAGGAAAATTTAAAAGCGACAGCTAATGATAAAGTAGTAATTTTAAACTACCAATAAAAGATGGACAATAATTGTGCTGTATGTTAGATTATGTAAATGGTACATAAAAAAACAGGGAATTCTATTTGCCCCAACTCCCTAGCCCTTCCACATTTCCCCCATCAACAACATCCTTCAGTGGTACGTTTGCCACAGTTGAGGAAAACGTCTTGGAGCATTGCCCCTAAGCATGGATTAGTTTACATTAGAGTTTACAATTTCTTCCACACATTTTTGTAAGTTGTTACAAGATATACAATGGCTTATATCTGTCATTGCAATGTCATTCAGGACAATTCTCAATTCCTGAAAAAGCTTCCAAATTACACCTCTTTTTCCCTCTCCTTCCCCTCAGAACTTCCAGTGGCCACTGTCTCCACATTAATGATAAGAGCTCTTCCATTGCTAGGATCATAAGTCTATAGTAGAATAACAGTAAGACTACTGTATTCCATCAATCATTTCCCAAACCCGAGGTTTCTAGGATGGTGATGCCCACTCTGCCTGTAATTGAGAGGGGGCTTACATTCCATGGGGCAGCTGGATGGGTCTATCGTGCTTGCAGTTCCAGACTCTCTCTGTTCCTTGAGATAGCTGTTGTCAATCCTCACCTCCTTATGAGTCATCCTGTGAGAGTCCAATGAGTGGGAGAGTAGGTGTTGCAAATCTGTGGAGATTCAGGGTCCAGCTGGTGCTCATGGGGCATTGTATGGGCAGGGCAGACAGCGTGGTGTCCTGCCAGGTAGTCCTACTTTGGAATTTGTTCTCTGCAGTGTGACAGAGTTGGACTCAGTGGTTTCCCTACATATGGCTCTTCTGCCCTTCTAATTGAACCTATAGTTATTAATAGTACTAGAATTGACATATATCTCTAATGTATCTTCCTTTGTCTTTGTCAAGTGCAAATCCAGAATCATTTTAAAGTATATTCCTAATTGGAAGCTTTGCCTAGCATATTGGCAATGTATTTTCAGGCCTCATCTTAGTGGGATATTGCAAAGCATCAGCCTTTAGATATTAGGGAGCAGTTCTTTGGATTTGGGGTTTCATGCCTAAGTCTCCTCTCAGACTACACACTGAGAAGGCCCCTGAATTTACCTTTTGCCCCATGCACCCAACAGTGATAGCATATGGAAACAAATATAAACCAAAGATTGCCTTGGGGGAAGCCTCCACACTTATTACTTCATTGTCTGTCTGGTTTCCTGCTCTTTTCCCTTAATTTATGGGCTTCTCCATTAGAAATTTAAAATATACCTTACCAATGTAATTTTTTTCAGAATTATGGTTGTTTTGCTCTATCAGGGTTGTTTAGGGTATCTTTTCAACTGTACATTCTGAAAATTTTCTTTCATTACTTTTTCTTGTTATTCCTTTAAAATTATTTTTCCCTTTCTCTGCTTTTAACATCCCTTTATTCTCTGAATTCTTTGGAAATTCCATTATCCAATTTCTTTATCCCCTTGTATCTAAAGAAGTATAATTTATAATTTTACAAATGCAATGCAGTAAATCTTTTCAAGGCATATGAGGGAAAATACATGTAGAAGTGAGAGTCTATTGCAAGCACTTTCAGGTTTAGCTCTCCAAAACAGGACATGGGAAAATATCTGTTTGCAGTAGTGAATTGCCAATGCATAAATGTTAAAACTGGAATACATTTTCACAGTTTAGACTGTCATTTTCTCGATTAAAGTGAGTCTTTATATTGTTTCATATTCAATAAATGCATATTTTGCAATGGAACATAACTATTTTCTATAAGGCAAATTTATATGCTTCAGATGATGGCAGGTTTTTTGGCAATTGAAAAAAAACAACAACAGCAGTTGTAAACAGTGCTTTCTAAATGACGGATAAGATCCACTTGGAAAATTTTGTGGCTAATTGGGAACTTAACAGTTAAGAATAAAAGCATAGGTGCCCAGTAGAAAACTGTGGATTATGAATGTCGTGTCAAATGGTTCTTATGCTTTCTTGAAAATTGGAGGGTCCCATGGCAAATTCTGGCTTCAAATTTCCTCTCCAAATTAGATACACAGACTCTACTGTTCACTGTGTACCTTTATATGGCAAGAACTTCTCGATGACTCAGTTTGAGTGCCTCTTCCTTATGAGCCATTCTGATGCAATATTGAAAATTAAATCATTGAGCAGTGCCATTGTATAAGTTTAGGAAGGAACATAAATAGAAAACCATCTAATTCCCTTTACCCAGACCTTAAACTTAAAGATTACCTGGAATCTATGATATATGTTAAACATTGGTTCTAGATATATAGAGAGAACTTAAAGAACTTGTATGGTTATAGAAAATAACGGATTAGAAATATAGTTTCATAGTACTTAAATGTTAGTGTTTATTTTCCCCTGGCTGGACCTCATAACTTTTTAGATAGGTAAAATAATATAGTAGACTGAGATTTTAAGACATTGTTCTAATCCAAGTAGAAATTATTGAATATACTTGCTTTTGTTGAAGATAGCTCTCTGACTTCCTAATGTTAATTTCCTAACTCTCCACTTCTCTTTCTCATTTAGATAGCATATGTATAAAAATTGACAATTATCATTTTAATCTCAATTATGGTATTAAAACCTTTGCTTGCTCTGAGTCAGTGTGACTTTAAGGAAAAGTCCATTTATTACATCTTTTATTAGGCCTTTCATTATGCATGCTTGTAAAGATCTTAATAGAGATGTTAAGTAATGAAATTTTGCAAGTCCCTAAAATCTTCATAAATCTCCATAAATTGTCTCTTTATGAGAAACCTGCTTTCATTGTGTCTGATTTTTATTCATGTGCAACCAAAATGCTAATATACTTTAATTATAGTTAATATGATTTATCTCTTCACTCATTATATAAGTTAATTTTGCTCCAAAGAAGTCCTGTTTTCAAATTCTCTCCAGCAGGGTAGAATTAAAGTAATTATAGTTTGGTTCAGGAAATTAGCCATAAAAGTTCATGAATGCTAAAATAAATTGGAATTCTCACAAGATAGATTGGCCATATGCTCTATAGAAGGAATACAGAGACAGAAAATGATTTCTGTTAGTTTCCTGCTGGGGATATGGTCTCAGGAGAAATGGAAGATAAATAACAATAAGTCTTGACATTACCAAACCCTGGGCAGGTAGAATACTCATAGATTTATGGCCTTCGATTGATCAAACCAGTTTAGAATACGTACATTTAGTGTTTAGTCATGATTCTAGCTCTGAGAAGAGAAAACTGTTCTTTATTCAAAATCTCCTTTCATATCATTTTGTGCTCCATTGGAATGATAAATATATTTGCGTGATCTTATATCTATTGTTGTTACATGTAGGGAATTTACTTGTTCCTTTTCTAAATGTTCTGTGCCATTTCCTTTTGCACATATTCATGTTGTACCACTGCAATATTCCAAAAGATCTCCCCCAAAATATTTATTTCTCTGTCACTATAATATAATAATCAAAACTAAATTTGCAACTGTATTATTGTGTGTCACACATATACATATACCTTAAATATACTGGAATTTGTCCATAAATAATTGATATTTTGGTCTTTAAAATGAATAGTTAGCACACTTACAGTAATTTTAAAATATCTTAACAGAAACATCCCTTGTGAATTAGAAAAAAATGCATTTGTTGATTGCATTAAACTATTTCTATTATGGGAACAAAGATTGTTAGGAAACTATTCAGAAAACTACAAAACAATCCAAAAAGAAACCAAAGTAGACCTAAATAAATGAAAGAGCATTCTGTGTTCATGGATTGGAAGACTAAATATTGCTAATATGTCAATTCTACACAAATTGATATACAGAACCAATGCAATCCCAATAAAAATTCCAATAGCCTTTTTTTTTTTTTCAGAAATGGAAAAGTTAATTATTAAATTTATTTGGAAAGGTAGGGGCCCTGAATAGCCAAAAATATATTTAAAAAGAAGAATGAAGTTGGAGGACTCTAACATCCTGACTTTAAAGCACATTATTCAGATTCAGTTGTAAAACAGCATGGTACTAGCAAAAAGATAGACATTTTGACCAATGGAATAGAATTGAGAATTCAGAAACAGACCATCATATTTATGATCAAGTGATTTTTGACAAGGAAGTCTATTCCACCCAGCTGTGACAAAACAGTCTATTCAACAAATGATGCTGGGAGAAATAGAAACCAATATTCAAAAGAAGGAAAACGGACCCCTAGCTCACACATTATACAAAAATTAACCCTAAATGGATCAATGACCTAAATATAAAAGTTAGAACCATAAAATTACTAGAAAAAAATATTGAGAAACATCAAGGTCTTGTGGTAATGGGTGGTTGCTTATGTCTCCCACTCAAAGAACAAGCAATGAAAGAAAAAATTTATAAGTGGGACCTCCTCAAAATTAAATACTTTTGAGCTTCCAAAGAATTTGCCATGAAAGTGAAAAGGCAGTCACTTATGGGAGAAAATATTTGGAAACCACATATATGATAAGGGTTTGATTTCCATGTTATATAAAGAGATCATACAACTCACTGATAAAAAGGCAAGCAACCTAATTTAAAAACAGGCAAAAGACTTGAAAAGACATTTTTGCAAAGAGGAAATACAAATAAACAGAAAGTACTTGGAAATATGTTCAACATCACTAGCTACTAGGGAAATGCAGATCAAAATTACAATGTGATATCATTTCCCACCTTATAGAATAGCCATTATTAAACAAACAGAAAACTGCAAGTGCTGAAGAGGATGTGGATAAATAGGGAACGCTCCTTCACTGTTGGTGGGAATGTAGAATGGCACACCCTCTGTGGAAGACAGTTGGTTCACAGGAAGCTAAAGTAGAACAGCCTTCAGATCATGTAATCCCACTAAGAATATATTCAGAAGTACTGAAAGCAAGGACATGAACTGACATTTCCATGCTGATGATCATAGCAGCATTATTCACAATTGCTTAGAGATGGAAACAACCTAAGTGTCCATCAAGTGATGAATGGATTAACAAAACGTGGTATAATATACAATGGAATGCTATTCACCTCTAAGAAGAAATGAAGTTGGGATGAACATGGATGAACCTTGAGGACATTATATTGAATGAAGTAAGCCAGACACAAAAGGACACATAATGTATGCTCTCACTAATATGAACTAAATACGATGAGTAAACTCATAGAGTTGAAATTTTGAGTATAAGTTACTAGAAGATATTAATAGAATGTGGGTTGAGAAGGGGAGCTAATGTTTAATGTATGTATAATTTTTAGTAAGGTTATTTTAAAGGCATATAAATGGGTAGATTTGACACATTATAGTGAGTTTAACTATGCTGATTATAGAAATGATTGTGGCCAAAAGGGTAGTCCGGGGATGTAAATGTCAGTTGCAAGAAAGCTAAAGGATAAACTAGGGACTGTATAACATAGTGAACTAGGTGGTAGATGAGGATTGTAGTTAATAGTACAAGTATAAGACTGTGCTTCTATGAACTAGAAAATATGTACCACTATTGCAAGGTATTAAGAATATGGTGATACATGGGAAATACAACTAAAATAATTTATGGACTATAATTAAGAATAATATGTTAATTTTCTTGCATCAGTGGCTAAAAAGGTACTATAGTAATACCAAAGGTTAGCAATATGGGGCAGTGGAGGGTAAGGAATTTTTCTTTTAGGAGTAATGAAAACATTCTAAAGTTAACTGAGGAATTAAAAGCACAACTCTGTGATAAAACTAAGAATCACTGAGTGTACACTTTGGATGGACTGTACAAAGCTTGGGACTATATAACATAGAAAACAGTTTGGTGGATGATGTACTATGTTTAACCATACAAATATGAGAAGGCTCTTTCATGAACTCTAACAAATGTACAATACTAATAGATGGTATTAATAATAGGGTGATTTATGGGGAAAACATACCAAATGTAAACCATAGACTATAGTTAGCAGTAATATTTTCATGATGTCCTTTCATTATTTGTAACAAATGTTCCATACCAAAGCAAGGTGTTGGTGGTGGGGTGACGTATGGGAATCCTGTGTTACACATGATTGTTTTGTAAGCTCAAAAGATTTATCATTTATACACACATACATATATGTATGTAAATATATACACACACACTGTATTAGTCTGTCAAAGGGGTGCCAATGCAAAGTACCAGAAATCTTTGGGCATTTATAAATGGTATTTATTCGGGGTAAAAGCTAGCTTACAGTTACAAGGCCCTAAAGAGTCTAACTGAAGGTGCAGAGTCAGTTGCTACTTTTTAAAGCAATATGGTTGCTGATCTCCGAAAGAATTCACCCTTCCCCTCTGGGCTTGCCTTCCAGGGCTTCCTCTCGCTCCTGGCATAAGGCTCATTTCTGTCTGGTCCTTATCAGCTGTTCTATTCTCTTCCCAAGGTCAGCTGCAAAGTATCAGGTGAATGGGTCATCTCTCCCTGGTGTCTCAGGATCAAAAATTACAGAGCTCTCTGTCTTCCTGTGTGTCTTCTTGAGTGAGTGTCCATTTTATATTAGACCCTCAAAGAGGATGGGGACCCATCTAAGTCACACCCTACTAAAATCGTCAAATCAAAAAAGCCCTCAAAGGAATCTTAATAAGTAATTTAATCAACGGTCCCCCAACTGAACCCAATATAATCAGAAGGTATCACGCCTCTTTTTGTGATTCATAAAATAATTTCAAACTGATATATATGTGTGTGTGTGTGTGTGTGTGTGTGTGTGTGTGGAGAGAGAGAGAGAGAGATACACACATGCTTATATAAAGAAAAATAAACTGACAGGCATGACATTAGTGGTAAAGCAGGAAAACAAATACTTGGGAAACATACTGCAAGATTAATTTATGCTTTACTTCTGGATTGCACTGTCACATGCAAGTATGTTGCCAGTATAGCACTTAGTTTTCTTTTTCATTCCTCTCTGTATAAAAGATGATTGAAAATGAATTAATTATCTGTTATACTTCCTATATGAATCAGTCCCTTTTAGCTTCCTGATTTATTATCAGTGAACGAATTGTGTAATGAGTTTTCCCCTTGATTTTTCTCATTTCCCATTTAATTCACTCTTTTGTTAGAGAATCAATGCCTTAGATTTACATGGTTTGTTTGTGTTTGCAAGTATGTATATGTGCATATTTCATTTGGTTGCATGATGGATGCTTCAAATATGTTGTGAATACTCAGTGATTGATGATAAACTAGATGTTTCCCATCATGCCATTTATATGCAGATTTCTTTATTAATATTTCTTAATCTACAAATTCATGGATGGGAAATTTTGCCTAGTGCTAATCATGCCCCATTATAGAATACGTTATTAAAAGTCTCTAGAATTTAGCATGGTGAGTATATTCAGAAATGCATAATTTATTTTCATCTGATGGGTGATTCAATTTCAAGAAAATGTAGTCTTTTAATATTGCTGTCCTAAAATATTAACATATTTCCTCTTTATTCTTGACAACATTGAAATCAAGAAGGTAATATAATATTGTGCTAAAAATGATTGACTTTGGGGTCTGTCTTGGATATGCATTTTGTTTAACTACAAGCTATGTAGTTGAGAGTATGTACATTGAAATTAGATTTTTATCTACCAAATGGATATAATAATACCTATCTCACATTGTTGTTATGAGAAATATATATAAAACACCTAACATAGTCCTTTTTACATATTAGACTCTGGGGATTAATATATTATTATCCACTCATTTATTAACAACTTAAAGACAGCATAGAATTGTGTTAAGCTATGAGTTTTTGACTCTGTGTAACTAGGTAGGGTACTTAGAGAAAATCTTCCTCACAGAAATATGATGCAAACCACAAATATCTGCCACACATTAAAATTTAATTTTTCTAATAGCCATATTACAAAGATAAAAAGAAATGGGTTAAGTCCATTTTAATAATCTATTTTAGCACAAAATATATACACAATATTTAAATTTAAAATGTAAACAATATAAAGACAGTGAAGTATTTTATATTCTTTTTACATAATCTTTGAGACCCAGTGTGTTGTACACATACAGCATATCTTACTATGGATTTAGCCACATGTGGGGAATGACTGCCATAAAAGAAAAATGCATATAGTAAACCCTTGTATTAGTTTTATATTTGATAACTCCTCATACCTTAAAAATAATATAATACCTACTTATAGAGTATTATTAGAATCAAAGAAGATAATGATCATTAGATAATGCACTTAGCATAGGCACCTGGACTATAACAAGCATTCTATTATTATGTGTACTCATTACTTGCCAGGCACTGTGTTTGTACCTGACCTGGAGGAGTTCAGTGACAAATAAGGACCAATGGGGCCTTATTTAAATGCAATTTGAGTAGATGTATACACGTGACAGTTTTTCTCTGTTTGCTATTTAAGATCCATTCTCCTATATTCTCAGCCATGGCGCTGTAACCAAGGAAACGGAACCCTGCAGATTGTATTATCTAGATTCCCTGCCAACTGGAATCACACTCATTTTAACAAGTAGGAGGCACCAATAGGAATTCAATGAGCCTGGCGAGCATGGGGTATCACGGTAGTTCCTCACGGTCTTTCCTGCTTTTGTGCCACTTCTCTTGCCGTGATTGTCCTTTTTCTCCCGTTAGGCAGTGGCTTTTCCATGGTTCTAGCTCTTAGAGGGCTCCAGCACTGTTAGATCCCTAGCTAGGACTTTCACCCCTACAAGTGGTAACTATTTCTCACCATTGCTAGCCTTTGCCTAAAGCACCATTCCTTGTCTATTCTCCTTACCTCGTCCAACTTTCTGAGTAACACCATTGTTAAAGCCTGTTGATTTGAACCATTAATGATGAATTCTTTCTCTTTGTCCTCTGATTGATTTTGAATCCAAGACCCTAATTCTTTCTAATTCCCAAATTCTAGAATTTGTGGTTTTTCTTGTTTAGGTGGTTCCAGGCTTTTCATTTAACTTTTTACTCCTCATTCTCACCTCATCTTTAGAAGAAAAGGATGATAAGGATGTTGAATTGTATGCTTTCCTTATTTTTGCAACTCGTGTATTAGATAACTGAAATAGTTAGAATAAAGCAGAGTGCTTCTTGGGCAAGGATTCTAATGTTTGGGGGAATCTTTATTCCTTTTCAGTAAAGTAAGAGGGTGGGTTAAATGATATGTTTAGCTCTAAGACTTTAGAAGACTGATTTTTCTACTTCTACAGTGTGGACAAGTGATTTGACAGGTAAAACACAATTGTGAGACTAGAATTTATTTTCCAGTTTTTTAGTACATGCTCTAAGATGTTTCCTGGAGACATAACCCCCTTTGCTATGCCTTGCTGCTTGAAATCAGAGTGAGTGGTTTATGAAACTACGTATAACCACTAAAACTAAATGAGTTCAAGTCTTGGAAATACATCTTGGAATCTGAGATCTTCATATTAATTCCTCTATCATACCGCAGAAATCTTTCAGTAATCATTTACCTATTTGTTTTTATTTTTTCCTCTATAAATAAATGCTTTTCATTGAGTTATATAGTAATTTGGGGAACAGTTTATTTTTATTACAATACTCATGCTTCTTCCCAACTTTTCACTCTAAATATGAGCCTGATAATTGAATCTCTTTGAATTCCTCATATATGGTATTGATTCATAAAAACTTTAGTACTTATACTTCCATTTACTGGCAATCATATTTTCATGTCTTTATAGTCAGTGTGTGTTTTTATTAAACCCTGTAAATGTTTCTTTTTTATTCTTTTGAAGGCTAGAAAATCAAAGAAAATATTTTTCTTTTAGACTTGTCAGTTAATATCTCCCCTTTTTCCATAATTTATTCATAGTTATCAGGTCATATAGCATATAGTCTCAGTATTTTACAACACATGAAAAGACCTTATGAAATAAGATATAATGATGAAAGTATAATGTGTTATTTTATGGTTCCTTTAATAAATTTAATTAAACAAATTTTCTTGAGGATTCAACTCTGTTGAAAAGGAATCTTGAAATATTTTCTAGGGAGAAAAATTTTAATTGAATATAGGGGCCACTGTCAAACTGAACATGGAAAGTGGAATATAGGAAATTACTAATGACAAGTTTGATTGCAAGTAGAGTGGACAAAGTTCAGATTTGAGAGGACCTATTCCCACAAAGCAGCACCTCATTAGATAGGAAAAGACTTTAAATGGCACTAGGCATTTTTAGCAAAAGGACTGGAAAAGTAAGCATTTTTCTACAAAGATAAAAAAAAATCAATATCATACCTGAAGAGAAATTTGGCTATCTCTAGCAAATATCATAAAACAGTCGTACATTCTGATGTCCAGGTAAAGTTTACTGAAAGAGCAGTCGTGATTACCAGTGCTGCTTTAGTCCCCATGCCTCATATGCCTGTCAAAAGAAATACCAAGATAATAAGGAAACCATAGAAAGTGTTTCAAAACAGAAAGCACTATGTCAACATAATGTGTGGAAGAAATGTTTGGATATAAATCCAATAGGTCAAATTTATTTATTAATCCATCTATTTATTAAATTTATTTATTGAGCATTTACTGTTCTAAGCAAATGCTATTCAGAAGTGGTAATGGTGGGGGTGTTTTCAAAAGCCTCTGACTTTCTGAGACAGATATTAAACATATTAGCAAATATATATATATATATGTATATGATGGTTTTTAAATGTTAGAATAATGAAACAGGGAAGTGGGACAGAGATTAAAGATTACAAGTGGGAAGAGATGGAATTTTTGTAATGGTGGTCAAGAAAAGTCTCACTGAGACGATCACATTCGTTTAAATAGTAGAAGAAGCTAAGTGAAGGAGGTTTGAGGGAAAAGATTTTTCAGGAAGAAGCAGCAGTAAGGACAATAGTAAAAAGATACATTGCAGAAGTGTTTGAGGGATCAGGTTAGATAGCACTGTAGTGAGAGTAGAAGAGGTGATACATATAGTCATCAGAGACAGCAACAGAATCCAGAGACAAAATCTGAATTCCCACAGTGTATGGGGCCTTGTGGGTCATGCTAAGAATACCCTGAGAGATATGGGAAGCCTTAGGAGGGCTCTGAACAGACATTTGAAAGAAGTCTTCCACTACTGTGTAAAGAATATCTTCAAGGTGACAAGTACAGAAATAATGAAACCACTTAGAATGTCATTGCAGTAATACAAATGTGAGATGAATGGAGTTTGTGTAAGGGCAGATAGTGAAAGTAATGAAAAGTCGTCCAACTTTGGATAAATTTTGGTGGTAAAGCCAGCAATATTTGCTGACAAGTTGGTTGAGGGATACAAGAGGAAGAGCAAGTCAGGAATAATCCCACAGATTTTTGCCTGAATTTATGGACAATTTGAGTTGCATTTGCATAGGGGAATCAATTTCACAGGAGGGAGAGGTAGGAAAACTAGAATTCACTTCTGGAAATATTAAGTTTGAGAAGCCTATTAAGTATTCAAGTGAAATTATGTAAGTTTGTTGCTCAGAGTCTGTTCAAACCTGGATATAAATTTAGGAGTTAATAGTGTATAAATGGTGTTGAAAGTCATGAGACCAAATGAAACCTATAAATCAGAGGGTTTGAATAGAGAAGCTAGTCAACTCCTGGTTTTTTTTTTTTTTTTTTTGGACACTTCAGATAAAGAGGTTGGAAGGAGAGAAAAATCAGCAAAGAAGATAGAAAATAAGTGCCAAGAGAGAGCACATGATGTCCTGGAAGCTATAAAAAGGTAGTATGACAAGGAAGAGGAGGAAATTAACTCTGTCAAATGGACTTTTTAGTGATATTTAAATAAAAGCTTGCTTGTGTTAATTCAAGAGATGATGGAAAAAATTAGAGAAAATGAACAAGGGTCTTCTATGGCAAAAATTTTCTGAAAGGAGTAGCAGAGAAAAATGCAATGAATATCTCATGATGATGGAGGGGAATGTTGTTATGGGGGGAGGAATGGGATGAGGAGGGTGGGGGATATATGGAGACCTCATATTTTTTGAATGCAATATTAAAAACATAAATACAAAAAAATAAAAAAAGAAAGTAACTAGTATAGGAAGTTACACCAATAAATGGTTTTCTTTCACAATTGCATTTTGTTTGTTACAACGAAATGAAGAATACTGTATGTGTCTGTTGATACGAAAATCCATTAGAGAGGGAAAATATAAAGAGGCAAGAGACATAGGGGAGAATTTCTGTAACTATTTCCTCAAGGAGGCAAAAGTGATTAGAACCTACTGTATAATTCCTTTATAATAAAAGGAAGGAAGACAGATGACTGCATATAAGCATAAGTGCAGGTGGCAGAGGGATATGTTAGGGGGAATTTATTGTAATTGCATCTGATTATTATAAATTAGAAGGAAGGTCAATTTCTGAGTGTGAAAATGCAGAGGGAGGTAATGGAGGTCAGAGAGGACAGAAGAATGTATTAACAACATGAATGTATGCAATACATAATGGACCAGGGAAAAGTTAAATGATTGCAAGGCAGTATTTATACCTCTGTTGAAGTTTGTTACTATGAATTCAAAGTGAGAGCAATCAGTGTAGTTGTATATTTCTTTCCATTATTCAAAATAGTAAAGACAGTTTGGAACAGAATGACATTTTGGTGTATCTAAGGTTGAGTTTTAGCCAGAAGATTTGACAGAAGGGAAGAGAGACAAAGGAGGTGAGGGTCTTTGCAAAGCAATGATTAGTACTATGAAACATAAATATTAAGCTGAGAAAGTAGGAAGGTATGACAATGGATGGTTGAGGAAAACAGAAATGAAGAAGGATCAATGGATTGTAAAATCTATTGAGGGAGCAGGATATTTAATATTCTTGTACCAGAGAACATGAGTTGGAAAATGGATATTTGTGGAATGGAAGACTTGAAATTGAAATTATTATATTCTGTTGTTAATGTTAATGAAAAGATCCTGGATGTTCTCTAAGGAGCGAGAAACTAAGATAGGGCAAAAAGCAAAGTCACTGAGGCAATGACATCAAGAAAGTTCCAGTGAATTTGAAAAATAATCTTTGAACATATGAGAATTGCTGAGAAGTACAAAAGAGTAACATTGGAGAGAATTACAGTGAGCGAGAAGCTAAAATCTTTAAGGCAGGTGAAAATGTTTTACAAAAATTAATGCAGTATTGCCACCTGACATAATGAAATGGGGTGGTACTTTAGCAAATTATTTAGCAAATGATTGAAACAGGATAGGTAGTGAGGAGTATTATTTGATGAAAAAAAATAAAAGCTGGAGGTTGTATTTTTGGTTTCTGTCGATGATCACATAACAAGAAACTCCTTCTTCTATAAACACACCAGACAAAAATATTAAACAATATTTTTCAGACATTAGACAATAAAAAGAGAAAGACAATACTATGTGAAAGGAGAGAAACTAATAAGAAGAACCCCACACACTCTTGCTTCAGTGTACTTCTGAAAAGAATATCAAGAGACAGCAAAAGGTGAAGGAATCCAAAGAGAATCACAAATCTCCCTAGCCGGAGAGACAGAGGTAAGATTTCAAAATGTCTAAAGTGTCCAGAATTGGCAAGACTGGAAAGAAAACAATGGTGTCTACTCTTGCCACTACAATTCAACCATGTACTGGAAATTCTAGATGATTCAATACAGCAAGAAAAAGAAATAAAACCCATATTGTTTGGAAAGAAATAAATAAAACTGTCTCTGTTTTCAGAAGACAAGATGATCTCCAGAAAGAAACTAAGTACCCTCTGAACACAGCTAGAACTAATAAGTGAATTTAGGAAGGTTACAGGATATAGAATAGATATTTTAAAAAATTAATTCTATGTCTATATATCAGTAATAGACACCTGGAAATCAAAATTTTAGAAAGAACATAATTTACAACAGCAATAAGGCTAAACATTTTGTTATAAATTTAACAGAATTATTTGCATAATATGGATGCTGAAACTTATAAAACTCTAATAAAATAAATCAAAGACCAAATTTAATGGTCTTTGTGCTGTACCACACTGAATTTATGTATAGAAAACCTCAGTAATTTACAACGTTAATTCCCTTAAAATTGATCTATGTGTAAACACAATCTTAGTAAACAATCCATCAGGATATTTGCAGATATAGACAAGTTGATGCCAAAATTTATATGAAAAGGTAAAGGGATTTGAATAGCCCAAAGAATTTTGAAATAGAAAAATAAAGTTTGAGGATTGAGAATAAGTGATTTCAAAACCTACTCAAGAGTTAAGACAATTGGAAGTGAATGTAGCTCAGTGGTTGAGTGCTTGCCTCCCACATACAAGGTCCTGGGTTCAATCCCAAGTACCTCCAAAAAAATAATAAAGAAAACATAATATTGGCAAAAGCATAGTCACATATCTTAATGGAACAGAAAAGAAAGTCTACATATTTTTCCACGTGAACAATTTGACTTGTGATAGTTTCAAAAGCAATTCAATGAAAAACAGGAAGCCTTTTCAATAAATGATAAAATAATTAGATATTCATCAGTTTTAAAACATGTTATAAAAATTTACTCAAAATCGATCATAGACCTAACAGCGAAACAAAGAAGAAAATATTTTCTTGGTTAAGCAAAGAGTTCTGAGATACATATTCATTTGTTAAAGACCATTCTGTCCCAGTTGGGAAGACTTGACAGCCTTGTCAAATATCAATTGACTGTAGATTTTTGGGTCTATTTCTGAACTCTCAATTTGATCCATTAGTAAATATAATTATCTTTGTGTCAATGTTATGCAGTTTTGACCATTGTAACTTGTAGTATGCTTTAAAGTCAGGTAACATAAGTCCTTCAAATTCATTTTACTCTGTGTACTTGGCTATTTGGGGCCCCTTCCATATAAATTTGATCATTGGTTTTTCCATTTCTGTAAAAAAATTCTGTTGGAATTTTTTTTATTGGGATTGCATTAAATCTATAAATTAATTTAGGAAGAATTCGCATCTTAATGAAGTTTTGTCTTCTAATCCATGAACATAGAATATCTTTCCATTTCTTTAATTCTTCTTTGATTTATTTTAGCAATGTTGTATAGTTTTCTGTGTTCAAGTATTTTACCTCTCTAGTTAAATTTATCCTGAGATATTTGCTAATTTAGTTGTTATTGTAAGTGGTATTTTTTTCTTGATTTCCTCCTCAGATTTCTCATTATTACTGTAAAGAAGCACTATTGATTTTTTTGCACATCTATTTTATATCCCACCACTTTACTGATTCAGTTATCGGCTCTAATAGTTTTGTAGATTTTTCAAGACTTTCTATATATAGGGTCAGGGCATTTGCAAATAGTGAGAGTTTTAATTCTTCCTTTTCAGGTTGGAGGACTTTTGTTGCTTTTTCTTGCCTAAGTGCTCTAATGAGAACCTCTCACACAATGTTGAATAAGAGTGGTGACAGTTGGCATCCTTGTCTTGTTCCAGAACTTAGAGGGAAAGCCTTCACCCTTTCACACAATTAAGTACAATGTTAGTTGTGGGTTTTTCATATATGCCCTTTATCATGTTGAGGAAGTTTCCATCTATTCCTATCTTTTGAAATGTTTTTATCAAAGAAGGATGCTGAATTTTGTCGAATGTCTTTTCTGCCTCAACTGCCTTCAATCTGTTAATCTGGTGTATTACATTAATTGATTTTCTTATGTTGAACCATCCTTGCATAACTGATAAAACCCACTTGATAATGGTGTAAAATTCATTTGATGTGTTGTTGGATTTGATTTTCAAGTATTTTGTCAAGGATTTTTGCATCTAAGTTATGAGAGATTGGTCTGTTATTTTGCTTTCTTGAAGTACCTTCATGTGGCTTTGGAATTAGGGTGATGGTGGCATCATAGAATGAATTAGGTAATGTACCCTCTTCAATTTTTTGGAAGATTTTGAGCAGGATTGGTATTAGTTCTTTTCAGAATGATTGGTAGAGTTCATATGTAGCCATCCAGTTCTGGGGTTTTCCTTGATTGGCAGTTTTTTGATAACTGATTCAGTAACTGATAACTGATTCAATCTTAGTACTTGTGTTTGGTCTGTGGAAGTCTTCTATTTATACTTTCATCAGTGTAGTTTGCTTGTATATTTCTAGAAATTCATCCATTTCATTCTAGTTGTCCAATTTGTTGGCATACATTTCTCATAATATCCTTTTATGATACTCTTCTAATTTCTGTGGGGTGAATAGTGATATCATGGTGCTGGGAGAAATTGATATCTATATTCAAAAGAATGAAAGAGGATCCCTATATCATGCCCCATACAAAAATTAACTCAAGATGAATCAAAGACCTAAATATAAGAGCCAGGGCCATAAATCACATATCCTAGATGATAATGTAAGTAAGCATCTACTGAGACCTTGCAGTTGGCAAGGGTTTCGTAAACTTTATCCCCAAAGCACAAGCAATGAAAGAAGAAATAGATAATAGGAACCTCAAAATTAAAAAAAAAAATTCTTCAAAGGAGTGTGTAAAGAAAGTGAAAAGGCAACCTACTCAATGACAGAAAATATTTGGAAACTACATATCTGATAAGGGTCTAATACCCAACATATATTTTAAAAATCCTACAACTCAATATTAAGAAGACAACTCAGTTAAAAAGTGGGCAAATGGCTTGAATAGACAGTTTTCTAAAGAGGCAATATGGATGGCTAAAAAGCACATGAAAACTTATCAACATCACTAGCTATTAGGAAAATGCAAATGAAAACTGCACTGAGATATCATTTGACACCTGCTAGACTGGTGTGAAATGAAAAAACAAGTGTTGGAGATGATGTGGAGAAATAGAAACCTTGAGGACCTTATGCTGAGTGAAATAATCTGGACACAAAAGAACAGACATTGCATAATCTCACTGATACAATCTAAGCAGATTTATGAAGGTAGACTATGGAAGATAGGTTACCAAGAGTTAGAAAGGTAGTGGAGTTTGGTGAATTGATGCTTATTTTGTGTAGAATTTATAATTTAGTTGATTGTAATGTGTGGAAATGGATGGAGGTGATGGTGGCATAGCAACCTGAGTGTAAGTAACAGTGCTGATGTACATAACTTGTACAGGGTGTTGGTAGTGGACTGATATATGGGGAAAATGCACCTAAAGCATACTTCTATGGGATATGAATGTATTCAAATTGTCATATGTTTTCTTGATAGATAGAGGCCCACACAGTAGCTAACAAAATATTAAGCTTGCACCCTGGGAAGTCCTCCTACTTTAAGAAATACAATTTTTAAAATCCCTGCAATATATGTTATGCCTAACAAAAGAAAATTGGCCGATATGTCAAGCCCTTGATGTTAATGCTGTTTTTATGAACCTTATTCCTATAAAATTGAAGCTTAGTCTAATTATAATTAATGCCTAAGAGTTAACCTCTGGAAAACCCCCTTGTTACTCAAATGTGGCCTCTCTCTAAGTCAAACTCAGTAAATGAACTCGCTACCCTCCTCCTGACATGGGATATGACTCCTGGGGGTGAGATTCCCTGGTACTGAGGGATCATTATCAAGCACTAACCAGTGATGCATGTGGAAAAAGATGTAGATCCAAAGGGGTAAATATTAAATAAAAAAGAGTTTTAATGGCTAAGAGATTTCAAAATGACTTGGAAGTCACCCCAGATTTTACCTTGTACAGGTCTCTGGCATATTTCACTAATTGCCACAGGAAACAAAGCCTCAAACAAAAGTGCTCCCAAGGACTCTAGGGAGATCCAGAAACCAGAGGCAGGGCACTCATGAAATCAGAAGTCCCTTGGTGAACCTTATTTGGGAATATATGATCATCTGTTTCCCGATATAATTTTACTCATTTATAATTCTCCTACTCATGATTCTCCTACTCCTTTTCTTTGAACCCATAAGTCTCAACATACCCTTGACATATATCTCTTAGAGACTTAAAACTTTTGATTGCTTCATATGCCAATTGAGTTCTGAATCTCAGTATAGATCCATCCAACTCCTTCTCTCCAGTTCTTTGGGCCTCACCTGGACAAGTGACAAAATGAGGATGATAAACAAGTCTCATTCCAAAATACAAGGAGTATCTACAACTGCGAGCAAAACAGTTCCTTCCATCTGCCACATAATATCTAAGTACCCTCTCAGCCTGAAGCAGTCAAAGCAGACATCATCTTCATATCCCTCAAGACTGAGGAATGAACAAACATAAGTGTGGGAGTATAACCATGGACCAAAGTAGATTTATTGATATTGTAGCATTTATCTTGTGTTAATGGAAGTACCCATAACACTGATACAAAATAGTGGTTGCCAGGGGTTCAGAAGGGAGGGAGGGGATGAATAGGTGGAACACAGGGCATTTTTAGGGTAGTGAAATTGTTCAGTATGATAAGGCAATGATGGACACATGACATTACACATTTGTCAAAGCCTATAAAACTGTACAGCATGAAGTGTAAGCCATAATGCAAACTATAGACTTTGGTTAGTAGCAATGCTTCAATACTGCATTCATTAACTGTAACAAATGTACCACACTAATGTAAGATGTTAATAATAGGGGAAAATATGTATAAACAAGATAGGGGGAGTTATATGGGAATTCCCTATGCTTTTAGTGTAATTTTTCTGTAAATTTAAAACTCCCCCCAAAATAAATTTTATTATTACCAAAGATGTATATTAAAATAAAAACCTGTCAAATATTTTAGCAGTTTTACTCATAAGTTCCAAAACTGAAAATAACCCCAAAGTCCTTCAACTGGTAAACGTATAAATAAATTGTGGTACATTCAAACAATGAAACACTATTCAGCAATATAAAACAATAAACTACTGATAGACCCAACAACATGGATGAATCTCAATACATTATGCTAAGTGAAGGATGTCAGACTCATAAAGCTGTATATGGTATGATTCAATCATGTGGCATTTAAGAAAAAGCAAAACTATATGAAAAGTCATCAAATTAATGATTCCCAGAAGTTAAGTCTTGTGGATAGATTTGATTGCAAAGTAGCACAGTGATATTAGGGATGAGGGTAGATGAACTGTTCTAGGTCTTAACCATTATGGAGATTATATATACTATATATATGTTTTTATAAATTTCCCAAACTCATATAACTGTACAAAACTAAAACTGAATTTCACCGTATGCAAATTCTAGGTGAAATGAACAATTTCTATGAAAAATAATAATTGCTAAAATTGACTGAAAGAATAGTAGGCATGAACGTAATAATAATCATTATAGAAAAAATATAAATATGTTTCAAAATCCACACCCAGTAAACCCACACAAACATGTCCAACTGATTATCGACAAAGGTGCAAAAGCAAATCAATGTAGGAAAGAACCATTTTATAAACTTTTAAACAAATAGTGCTGGAGCAATTGGACAAAATCTTCAGGACTGAGGGACAACCAGCAAGATGGCAGCAGAGTAAGGAGTTCCTGCTACAGGGCAGTTAGTAAACACTCAGAACTATCTGGAGCTAGCTGTAGCACCTGTTTGGGGGCTCCAGGAGAACAGAAGATCATCCTGCGACATCCTTGAAGGAATGGAAGGAGGAGACTGCCCACCTGCAGAGAAGATTTGTAAGTAGAGCACTACTACACTCTATGGAGGCCAGTGCCCATCCTCCACTGGAGACACAAGCCACCTTGCAAGCTGTACCATGGCTAGAATTGAAAGCCCCACTTCCCAAAAAGGGGGAGGAAGACACAATTGGGCACCAACATCAGCTACTGATAAGTAAAATCTGTAGGCTAAAGTATAATCCTAAGAACAGTTACAGCCTGGCACCAGGGGAAGCAGAGCGGACTGAAAATCACAGTGCTGGTAGGTACCAGCTTCTTTCTCCAGATCAGATTGCAGCTCCAGCCTAGGCTCCAGTCCCACCTCCAGCAAGGAGGAAGCTGGGGAGACCTGCACCAGCCTCTCTGGGAAATTACTGGCCAAGCCGTGGAGGCCAGTGATTATCCTACTCTGGGAACACAAGCCACACCAGGAGCTATTCTGTGACTGGAATTGGAAGCTCCATTTCCCAAAAAAGGGGAGGAGGAGACAGTTGGCCACTGATTTTAGCTACTGATTAGTAAATTCAGCTGGCTAAAATATAATACCAAGAATAGCTAAAGTATGAATACATCCCAGTCAGAAAGAGGATGGTGGCTGCCATTTTGACTCCACCCCCAGCCTGAGGGGAAGCCAGGCTGACCAAAAATCAGAGACAGTAGGAACCAGTTTCTTTCTGCCAGATCCACCTGCGGCTCTAGACTAGGCTTCAGCCTGTCAGGGAGGCTGGTGGGCACTGCACCACCCTATTCAGGTAACTGCAGGTAACTTTTGGTGGCACAGACCTAAAAATTGAATAATGAGAAGTATACTTGGGCAACTGTAGTCATTTTGGACTCACACTGCATAGATTGCTGCCCACACCTGCAGCTCCATCCCCACCCCAGGCAGGGGAGAAAAGGGAGTAAAGCTTTATCTGTCTCTCTCAGCAACTAGAGTGTAGGCCTGCATGACTTGGATTATTCTACACAGCTGTGACTCTGTCCCAACTCCTGGCAAAGGAGAAAATTGGGAGAAGCCTCATCAGTCCCTGAGGCAATGAGGGCAGCTTGAGCCTCCATAGCTTACAGTATCAGCTACATCCTTGGCTCCTAGTGCACTACCAGCAAGGAATAAAGGGCAGGAAGCCCTAAACTAAAGAGAAAAACTGCACACAGGAAAAATACTCTCGTAAGCCAGATGCTAAAGACATGAACAAAAAATTACAGTCCACACCAAGAAAAGGGAAGGTATGACTGTTAAATGAAACATACTAGCCTCCAGATGACATAAAGGAGTTGAGAAAAATAATCTTAGATGTTCAAACAAATCTCCTTAATAAATTCCATGAGATGGCTAAAGAGATTAAGGATATTAAGAAGACATTGGTTAGGAACAAAGAAGAATTTGAAAGCATACATAGAAAAATAGCACATCTTATGGGAATGAAAGGGGCAATAAATGAATTTTAAAAAACATTGGAATCATATAATAGCAGATTTGAGGAGGCAGAAGAAAGAATTGGTGAACTTGAATAAATGGTCTCTGAAAGTGAACATACGAAGAAAAGAATGGAAAGAATTGAACAAGGTCTCAGGGAGCTAAATGAGCGCAAAAGAGGTGTAAACCTACATATCATGGGTGTCCCAGAAGGAGAAGAGAGGGAAAAGGGGCAGAAGGAATATTTGAAGAAATAATGGTAGACAATTTCCCAACCCTATTGAAGGACATAGATATATGTGTCTAAGAAGCACAACATACTTCCATCTGAAAAAAGCCAAATAGACCAACTCTGAGACACATATTAATCAGAATGCCAAATTCCAAAGACAGAAAATTCTGAGAACAGCAAGAGAAAAACAATGCATAATATACAAAGGATACCCAATAAGTTTAAGTGCTGATTTCTCACCAGAAACCATGGAGGCAGGAAGACAGTGGTATGATATGTTTAAGATACTATAAGAGAAAAATTTCCACCCAAGAATCTTATATCTGGCAAGATTGTCTTTCAAAAATGAGGGCAAGATTAAAATATTCACAGATAAACAGAAACAGAATTTCTAACCAAGAGACCAAAATTTCAGGAAATACTAAAGGGTATATTAGAGCCTGAAATGAAAAGACAGGAGAGAGAGGCCTGAAAGAGAGTCTAGAAATGAAGATTATATCAATAAAAGTAATTAAAAGTGTCAAAACAGTGGTGAAAATAATATATGACAGATAAAACTCAGATAAACAGGAATTAAGTTAACCAATGATATAAAGCACTTGTATTCAGAAAACTGCAACTCAATGTTAAAAGAAATAAAAAAAGGCCTAAATAATGAACATTCTATGCTCACAGATTGGAAGACTAAATATCATTAAGATGTCAGTTCTACTCAAATTGATATATAGATTCAAAGAAATCCCAATAAAAATTCCACCAGCATTGGAAGTGAACTTGGCCCAGTGGATATGGTGTCCGTCTACCACATGGGAGGTCCGTGGTTCAAACTTTGGGCCTCCTTGACCCACGTGGAGCTGGCCCATGCTCAGTGCTGATGCGCGCAAGGAGTGCTGTGCCATGCAGGAGTGTCCCTCCACGTAGGGGAGTCCCACCACGTGCCAGGAGTGCTCCCTGTAAGGAGAGCTGCCCAGCGTGAAAGAAAGTGCAGCCTGTCTAGGAATGGCGTCGCATACACAGAGAGCTGACACAGCGAGATGATGCGACAGAGAGAGACACAGATTCCTGTGCGGCTGAACAACAACAGATGCGGACAAAAACAAGAACACACAGCAAATGGATACAGAGAACAGACAACTGTGGCGGGGGAGGCGAAGGGGAAAGAAATAAATAAAATAAGTCTTTAAAAAAAATTCCACGCATTTTTAAAAATTGGAAACATGATTATCAAATTTATTTGGAAGGATAAGGGATCCTCAATAATCAGAAGCATCCTAAAAAGGAAAAGCAAACCCTTATCTCCAGACTTTAAGTCATATTACCTACCTATAGTGGTAAAAACAGCATGGTACTGGCATAAAGACAGACACATAGACCAATGGAACAAATCTGATGGTTCAGAAAAAGATCCTCACATGTATGGTCAAGTGATTTTTGACTAGCCTATTAAACCCACACAGCTCAGGCAGAACAGTCCATTCAACAAATGGTGCTTAAAGAATTGGATATCCATAGCTGAAAGAAGGAAAGAGGACCCCTATCTCATACCTTATCCAAAAATTAGTTCGAGATGGATCAAAAAACTAAAAATAAAAACAAGAACTATAAAACTTCTAAAAGAAAGTGTAGGAAAATATCTTTGAGACCTGGTGGTAGGTGATGGATTCTTAAAGGAGATAAGAGGAGGACTGAAATGGACTACTGATGTTTAATGTATGTAGCAGTTTTAATTAGCTTTACTGTAAAAGTATGGAAATGTATAGAGTGAATGGTAACAAATAGTGAGTAACAGCAAGTTTATAAATGGGAATGTGGCTGAATATGGTAGTCTAAGTATTTAAATGCCATTTGACAGAATGGTAGAGAATAATCTAGGAACTGAATAGTACAGTAAATCAAGAGGGGGATGAGAATTGTGGTTGATAATACAGATGCAAGAGTGTCCTTTGTGAGCTAGAGCAAATGTACCTCACTACTGCAGGGTGAAGGGAATGTTGAGGAGCATGGGAAAAATACAAATGGAGTGACCCATGACCTGTGGTTAGCAGTAATAATATAATATTCTTGTATCTATGCCAAAAATGCACTGTGTTGATAACGGGGCTATATGGAAAATGTTTGCCAAGTGTACACTGTGGACATGTTAACAATCAGATGATATTATCTTATCTGTAACAAATGTTCCACCACAGTGTGGTATGTTGATGGGAGGTGTTGTTTGGGAATTCTGCACATGTATATGATTGTTTTATAAGTTTACAACTTCTGTCATAAAAAAATATATTTAAAAAGTGATAACAGGGTGGGTTGCAGGAAAATACAGTAAATGTAAGATAAGGACTATAATTAGTAGTAAGGTTTTGAAAATATTCTTTCATAATTTGTAACAAACATCTTACAGCAATGCAAGGTGTTGGTGGCGAGTTGAGGTATGGGACCCTTGTATGATGTTATGCATGTTTGCATTGTAAGCTCACAAGTTTTATTATACACTTATTATTTATGTATGTTCACATATAAATGATATAAAAATATTAATAATAGGAATAATAGGATGGGTTGGGGGAAAATACTTCGTTTAATAGTAATATTTTGACAATGCTCTTTAATCATTAGTTAAAAATGTTTAACACATAGGTATTGATGGTAGTGTGAGTTATGAAAGTCCTGTATGATGTTATATATGTTTGTTTTGTAAGTTCACAACTATTACTATACGTATTGTTTACGTATGCTTATGTATGAGTGATATATTTCAATTAAGTATAAAAAATGCAAAAAAAACCTTCAAGTCCTAGTGTTTGGCAAACTTTAGTTTGTCACAGAAAACATGGTCCATTAGAGAAAATTGATATACTATACTGCATCAAAATTACATATTTTGCTCTGAGAAAGACTAGAAAAGATGAAAAGCCAGCTTCCAGATTGGGAAAAAAATATTTGCAAATCACATATCTGACAAGGCATTTGTATCAAAAATATATGAAGAAATCCCTAAACATAAAAGTACAAAGAAAGTACTTCAATTAGAAGATGAGCAAAAGACATAAAAACACATTTCACACACACACACACACACAAATCAGATAACAAATAAGCACACTGAAAGATGTTCATGATCATTAGAAATTAGTGAAACACAGATTAAAACCAAAATGTGGTATCGCTATACACCTATCAGAATAGCTAAAATTTTTTAAAAATGTGCTATCTTCAAATGCTGGCAAAGATGCTGATAAATTGACTCATGTATACATTCTTGGTAAGAATGGAACATTGTACAAAACCTTTGGAAAACTGTTGAGTGGTTATTTAGAAAATTAACTAGCAATTGTACATGGACATTTAATTTAAGAAATGTGAACTATGTTCACACAGAAGCTGTATGCAGTGTTTATAGCAGCTTTTATGCACAGTAACCAAAAACTCGAAACAAAAATATCTTCCAACAGATGTGTAGTTAAAATATTCTACATCCAGACCATGGACTACTATTCAGAAATAAAATGGAGTGAACAATTGATACACACAACAGCTTGGATCAATCACAAGTAACTTATGCTGAGTAATGTTTTACTCAATTTATATAAAGTTCTTTTAACTTATTGAGCTAAAATTCACATTACATAAAATTCACCATGTTAGTTTTAAAGTATACAATTTGAAGTTTAAATATATTCAAACTTCGCTGTTCTTACTGAGATTCAGCAGCATCTCTTGAATAATCATAGCCTGAGCTGCCTCAAGAGGGTGGTTAGTTTTCTGAGTTCTGAACATGTGTGCTCTGTTATGCTTTTCCAGATTTTTGTTGTTGTTGCTTTGTGGTGGGGCAGGATTTTGGAGTTCTTTAATCCGGTGTTTTAACGAATGGCACTTCATTTATATAACATTGTTGAAACAATAGAATTATAGAGATGGAGAATAGATAGGAGTTTACCGGGGGTTAGAGATGGGGCAGAGAGAACGTGACCGCAAATGAACATTGCGGTGGTAGAACAGTACTGCATCTTGATTTTCAAGGTGATCACACAAATCTACACAGGTGACAAAATAGCATAAAACTATATGCTTTTTAAAATTGAATTCATGGTTAATAATTATAGGCCCCATGTTCCCCTCCCCTGCCCAGGCAGCAGCAGGAGCAGCAGGAGTGGTGTGAGAACTAGGGCATATGCTCTCAACAACAAAGACAGCCATCCCAAGACAGATTTTCAGAAAATAAAAAAGGACCCCAGGGGCAGGTGGTGATAAAATTTTATAAAACTATACACAGCACACAAAGGATTGTATGTAAATTTGTTAAAACTGAATAAGCTCTGTGTATTAAACCAGTGTCCAGTTAATAGTTTTGATATTGTATTATAATTCTGCCAGATGTTACCATTGGACTTTGGGAGAAACTGATTGAAGGATTCATGGAACCTCTCTGTAAATTTTTTTTGCAAATGCCTGTGAATCTATAATTATTTCAAAAGAAGAAGATAAAAATATCTACATCCAAACCTGTGCAGAGGGCTTTTGTATGAATATCATCAAACTGTTCCTATTATTAGGCCTTGTAATTCCAATTTTAAGAACTTAGTTTAATTGAATTATTAGATTATATAGAGTTCGGCTATGGGGTTTATTATAGAATAGTTACCAGTAGTGACATACTTGGAAAAATATATTACTATCAAAAAAAGGAATTCTTATATTGGTTGAGTTACAAATAATTTGTTGTATAAGGGCAATAATGTCATAATATAGCTCCTAATAAAACATAAAATATGGCAAAAACATATGTAACCCAATTCTGATTTTGTATCACTTGCTTCAATAACCAAATCTGAAAATTGACCAGAGAAAGTCCTTTTATTTCTAAAGTTGGTCAGTTGATAACAGACACATGGCACTAACCACATTTCCAGAGCTAAAAGGTCAACAGATGCCTGAATATTCCTGTTCTAAAAGTCCAATTCCTGAACTCCTCACTTTCAAAATCTCTAGATAAGTTACTTGCTTTCCTGAGGGAGATTGGGCTTTACACATTTAACTCTCCCTTGCTGTTGTAAATAATAAATTCGGCTCTTTCTTTCAGATATTTAGTGGTGTTCTCTTCTTATATCAAGTGATGGCATTGGCTGCCAACCAAAGAAATGGAAAGATACTAGTTGATAAGCCTAATAAGGCCTGCTTTCCAGTCCCTACCCCCTTTTCTCCCCCTCCCCTGGACAGCCTAGCTACTTGAGAAAGCTCTCCACAACTACCCTTCGCAATTCCGCCTCTTACTGCTTAAAAGAGCTGCTTCCCCTCCAAGTGGGGGCAGTCACCATTTTGAGTGCTGCCCTGGTGGAGATTTTATATGAATTACAAATAAAGATCTCAACTTCAGATTTTTCGAGTCCCCACTATTCTTTGGCGATTCTCAGTTACTTTTCACTAGTCGAATTCTGTAGTACTGTAGTCATTCATGAAGCAGAACCCTGAAAAAAACCAGGGACCAACTCTTACTTTCTAGGAAAGGATAGGAACTGATAGAAGCAGCTTGTTGAACACCTGTAATATGGTATTGATACACAATGGGAGTTTCCTAGTTACTACAGATTTTTACATCACAGTCTCAAGGACCTCATGAGGTGACGGCAGTGATAATGGTTAAGAGCCCTATAAATAAAGTAGGGTTCCTTGGATAAATCAAAGCTGGTAGTTTGTTATTTGGGAACTCGGTCCAATCCAACTCAACACAGGTTACTTGGATAGTTTTCGCTTTGTACCTGCATGGGAAAAAGATGTGTAGCCCTGAGGATAGCTACCTTCCATTTAAGTAACTAGATGTCCCCTTTCCTTTCACTCTGGTCATTTCCCTATAGAACGATTATAATGTTAACAGCCAGAATAATAACCACAGTCATCTCTCTTCATGACAGTGACCTTAACAAAGACTGGAATAGTTGACCACAATATGAGTAGAGCCATATGATGGGCATCACAAAATGTTCATGTTGCCTGACTACTCAACTGCTAAGAATATGATCATTTGAAGGATCATTTATGTTGATCAACCAATTCTAATATAAACATATTTCTACACTTGAAAATTCTTGCACTAGACCCTTGGTCACAACTATTCCCCCTGCTTCTCACTTTTATCCAATACCCTTTCTTTGGCTTAAATTTATACACTTATTAATTTTCATTTCTTTTATGCTCTCTCCATACCAGTGAATCAGGGACAAATTCCATGTGAAACTGAACATGACTGATTACTATTAAGTGGCAGAAATTATAACCACAATAGCACATTGCCACATGATGTAACAAGATAGATCTAAGCCAGATTATCTAGAATTATCAGGTGCTAGAAGATGACATTTCCAAAGCTGGGGAACATATTCAGACTCAGGGCCTGTAAAAAATGGAACACAAATAAAGCCAACAGTCAGTTTCTTGGAACTTATTGCTTTTATTTCTCCTTTATTCATTTGGTAGGGAGTAGTTGAATAGTTGGAGACTCAGTTTGGAGTTGCCCTTCTGCCCCTCCATCCCTTGTGGCTATGTGGAGCATGTGGCTAGGATGTACCATCTGGAGAGTGACAGACATTGGATAATGAATTTTGTGACAGCCAAATGTTTCCAGGTAATATTCAGTTAGAGGCCTCCTGTGAAATGCAAGTTTCCAAGATTTTTCATATAAATAGCTCAGAGGCTGGATTTGTCTTTCTCTTCCCCCTCTCTTTGTCTCTAAGCCATGGCCTACCAAGCTCTCCCAATGACCTCATGTTCTAATGTAGGCTTTCATCACATGATGGTTCTTGCAACACCAGCAGAAATGTATTAAACAATCTTGCTAGATTCATGCTAGATAATTTTACACCATACTACCACTTACTTCCTAAGAATACATCAACATGTTTTATAATTCATCTTTGCTACATGGTTCTCTTTTAACTGTGGAAAGAATGACAATGGTCAGATTATTGTTAAACAAGATAAATTGCTATAAATTATAATTTTCTTTTTAAACATTTTAACAGCACATTAACTGATAAGACACAATGGCGGATAAAAGAAAAGAGAGGTTGCTAAGGAAACAGTAGATTTTAAAATGAGCATCAAAATGAATAGGCAGGTAAAATGCATGAAAACTGGCTATATAATTAAGTTCTTGCCTTTTCTAAATTGATATTACTATCTGCTACAAAAACGATGGACCTATTTTCTTAACTGGCTCAACCTTAAGTAAAATAATGAGAGAGATCAGATATAATTTGCTCCCTTGGCCAAACTCCACAATTCTCCAAAAATACTTTGGTGATGCTCTCATAGTAAATTATATATTTTATAAGATTCAGTCATTCTCTTATTTTCTAACTTTCCACTGGGGAGAAAAATACAGTGCAGCATAAATGTCAAACCAGGCCCCTCTGATCCTTCTATTTTATCTCAGAGGCCTAAAGTAGAGGTACTTTGTAGTGTGAAAAGCCAGAGATTTTATCCCTGAATTTGCTAACAGTCTTGCTTACATTTCCAAGAATCTCGCTTCCTTTGTCTGAAAGTAGAAATATTAAACGTAATCAATAAGGCTTATTTTTAGAGTTTAATGAGAACTTAAATGAGACATTTTCCTGGTAATTGTCAAGCTGACTTCCTAACATATAGGTATTTCCCTTCCTTAAGTGTCTTTTTTTCTTTATTAAAAAATAATTTTAAAATGAACTTAGTTTGATAAATAGAGAGCATGTTCATATGTTGAATGATGGTTTCAAACAAAAAGAGCTGTTAATGAACTTGAGAGAGAAATGATAATAGAGAAAAAGATAAATAGAGAGAGAGAAAAAACAAGAAATAAATGATAAAAGAGAGAAGTGGTGTAATGATAAGGAGAATATAATTTGAGGCAGGGAGGATGAGATGTGGAGAGCAGAAAAGAAAGAGGGAAGAGGGAAGGCTGGAAAACTAAGTGGAACATGAGTTAAAAGATGAATTGAGGAACTTCAGAAAGTATAAGGAGGAATTGCATTGTGAGCCTATTTTGTGTCCTGCACCTTATTTATCATTCCTTGAAAAACCACAACAATCCAGAATAATAGATATTATAAGTGTCATAACAGAGACTAAAAACATGAAACTGAGATAATTGTCTAGATAATTAGTCTAGAAACTGCCAGAACCAAGACTTGAGTCCATGTCTTTCCGATCCAAGACCGATTACTTTTCCACTTTTCCACACAGTTTTTCTTATTCCTGACCTCTTAGAAATCTAGCAAATGCTGTAGCCCATGTTTGGTCCCCTCTTTAATCAATAACTTCAGTCTCAATATCCAGTGTTTCCACATAGATATGCTTTCCAACCTGAAATCTATGTAATCTTCCCTTTCTGCCCATTTATTAGTTTGGGTTTAATTTCCTGCAGAATAATCTGGCTCAATGTTCCTTTATCTTCCTGCTTCTTAACCCAACCTTTTATCTTTACTTACTCACACAGGACTGCCAGTTCTAGAATCTATAAAGCCATAGTTTTCTGCCCCTTTTGTAAACACATGCACAAATTTTGTTGCAGAATTCAAATTTTATTTCCCTAACATTTATAATATATAACAATGAGCATTCTTTCTGATCTAAGTAATAGGAATACAATTCAATTTTGAATATTCATCTCCTCTTTTCAGCTCTTTTAACACTATACAGCTATTCATATACTAAGCTCAGGAGAAAGAGTGAAGCTATATATTTATAAGATATCATGTAGACATGATATATAAAGTCATAGAGCTGTAATTTTGGAAAATGCTGGCAATAGGAAGAGGACCCAGGACTAACAACAATATTTGTTACAATGATACTTAAAGGTGGAGTAGTACAGAAGTAATCAGCAAAGTAGACAAGAAGGAGCAGTCATCGATATGGAGAAAAATCAGGAAGTGGAGTGCCTTAGCAACCAAGTCAACCAGGAGAATAAAAAGAAGTTATAAAATGTCAAATACATGGAGAACAAAACCAGAAGGCTAAACATTGATCATTTTCTTTGTCAAGATAAAAGTTATTAATATCCACAACAAGAAAAGCTTCATAGACTAATGGGTACAAAAATCTCATTAGGGTGGAGTCAAATAGAGTGGTGGGTGAAGAATTAGACTTGGTGTATTGTCTAGAACAACAAGATAACACTTTTCAATATATAGAATATGGAAAGTTATAATTGTAGGGAATGAGATGTACAGTTTTTTTCTTGTGGCAATAAAAGTACATAGAATAGTGAAGTATAATTCTCCTTCTCTGTCCCACCTCTGCAACACAAACACTTACAGAGATAGGCATGCCCTCAAAAAGATTGTACTGTTTGTGAGCAAAATCAAATGGAGTACATGAATGGAGTAAAAATGGTGTGTCCCTCAGGTCCTGAAGGACAGACTTTGAATATGAAACTATGGGAGATAGGAAAAAAAGACCTAATGAATTGGGAGGTGTATTAGTCAGGGTTCCCTAGGGAAACAGAATCAACAAGAGATCAGTCAATAGTATGGGATTTTATAAGAGTCTCTTATGCAGCCATGGGGATACACAAGTCCCGGTTCCACAGGCAGGCTGCAACCAGGGGCTCCAACAAATGTCCAGTGAAGTTTCTTGATGAGTTCTGGGAGATGTTGGCTGCCCAAAGACTAACTGGGAAATTCTCACTCAATGCTGGAATCATTTCCCCTTTTAAGGCATTCAACTGACTGGATAAAGCATCACTCATTGCTGATGGCGATCTCCCTGATTGATTGTAATCAGCTATCTATGATTTACCACTGCAGTAAAGTCAATGGTGACTAAAGTCCATAAATGCCCTTGTATTAGCCCAGTGCTTGCTTGACCAAATAACTGAGCACAATTACTTGGCTGAGTTGACACATTAGCCTAACCATCACAATCCATCCCTTGTCAGCTTGGCAGCCATACACATTACCTTAAATTATACTTAGTCTCTAAGTAAAAACAATAACAGGTATGTATATAAATATATTTCCACCTAACAATGTTCAACTCTCCTGCATACAACTGGAAACACATTCATTCCATACAGAATAGAGCACAAGTTCTTGGGTAATATTCACTTTCAAACTTGACATCCTCAAATATTATGACATGAAACAGATACAGCTTGTTATATGATAAGGGAAAAGTTTGGGGAGGAAGAAAAAGAAATAAATTTTGAGTACATATGTAATCATCATCATAGCAAAACAAGGAAGAAAGATTCATGACCATTATAGTCCTCATTTCTGTAACTTGTCACATGGTCAAAGTTCATATTTATCACTACCTTCTTCCACTACCCATTCCATGTTTCCATTACCCTCAGCAAGCACTACAGCTGGTCGTGGTTCTTTGCCTGGTGGGATGACCCAAACTTTCATTCTTGAAGATTCTGGGCCATTGTTAGTCCTGCTTGGATTGGGTTGTTGCAATTTTCCATTGATTTTAATCATAGGACATGGCAGTACTAGGAGATACCCTAGAGGATCTCCTTATTCCAGGCAAACTCTTCTTTACCTCCATTATGTAGATGCAGTTCTATTTCCCCTTGATAGTCAGGCTCAATCATCGCAGCCAGTACAGTAATTCTCTTCTTTGATTGTTGATTCAGAGATAAGAGGATCCCAAAGTGACCAGGTGGAAGTTTTAACTTCCAGTTCAAAGGAATCGTTGTTTTGTTCCCTGGTGACAGCACTCCTCCTTTTGGGACTAAAACCTGTAGACCAGCAGATTTGAGGTTGCAGGGACAGGAAGCAAAAATTTTCCTAGTGGGTCACTATGGGTAAAATAGTGAGTGGTGCCACTCCCATTTCCACCCCTTGATTCCTGGACCCGTCGATCCTGGTTATGGGAGAAACAGCATCATAGAGTGGATACTGATTTAGAGCATACACAGCCTCCTGGAGCACATTGCCCCAGCCCTGAAAGGTAGTGTCACCTAGTTGGCACTGTAATTGAATCTTCAAAAGGCCATTCCAACCTTCTATCAATCCATCTGCTTCAGGGTGATGGCAATCATGGTAAGATCAGTGAATTCCATAGACAAATGCCCATTCCTACACATCATTTGCTATAAAATGGGTTCTTGATGGAAGCAATCCTTCCATGGCAGTAGATAAGACATTCAGTAAGTCCACGGATGGTAGCTTTGAAAGAAGCATTGTGTGCAGGAAATGCAAACCCATATCCAGTGTATGTGTCTATTCCAGTTAAAACAAATTGCTGCCCCTTCTGTGGAAGAACTGGTCCAATGTAGTCAATCTGCCACCAGGTAGCAGCTGGTCATCTCGAGAATGGTGCCATATTGGGGGCTGTGTATGGGTCTCTGCTGCTGGCAGATGGAGTACTCAGCAGTGACTGTAGCCAAGTCACCCTTGGGAAGGAAAAGTCTGTGCTACCGAGCCCATGCATAACCTCCAACCATACCTCCATGGCCACTTTGTTCATGAGCCCATTGAGCAATGACAGGTATGGCTGGGGAAAGAGGCTGAGCATTAGCCACAGAGCAGGTCATCTTATCCACTTGATTATTAAAAACATCTTCTGCTGAAGTGACCTTCTGGTGAACATTCATGTGGGCCACAAATATTTTTATGTTTTTTGCCCACTAAAGAAAGGCTAACCACATACCTCTTCCCTAGACCTCTTTGTCACCAATTTTCCAATCATGTTCCTTCCAATTTCCTGAACATCCAGCCAAGCCATTGGCAATAGTCCACGAATCATTATACAAATACAACTCTGGCCATTTCCTCTTCCAAGAAAACGAACAACCAGGAGCACTGTTCGAAGTTCTGCCCACTGGGAGGATTTGCCCTTACCACTGTCCTTCAGGGATGTCCCAGAAAGGGACTGCAGTTGTCCACTCTTGGGTGATACATGCATGTTGTGCAGAACCATCTATAAATCAGGCCCAAGTATTCTCTTCCTCAGTCAACTGATTATAAGGAACTCCCCAAGAGGCCAAAGCTGTGGGCTGGGAAAGAGAAGATAACATGGCAGGGATGGTGACCATGGGCATTTGGGCTATTCCTCATGTAACTTACTTGTGCCTTCAGGACCCGCTCGAGCTCTATCTCGTATATACCACTTCCACTGTGTTATGGAGTGCTTCTGTTCATGCCCAGATTTATGATTTGGTGGGTCAGACAATACCCAGCTCATGACAGGTAACCCAGGTCTCATGGTAACTTGATGGCCCATGATAAAGTGTGTTCAGTCTCTACTAAGGCCCAATAACAGGCCAAAACAGGTCAAAAGGGTAGCAGTTATCTGCAGAGGATGGCAGGGTTTTGCTCCAAAATTCTAAGGGCCTGCATTGTGATTCTCCTATAGGGGCCTGCCCAACTCTCCAGACAGCATCTCTATTTGCTACTGAAACTTCCTTTGGATCTACTGGATCATATGGTCCAAGTGGTAGTGCAGCTTGCACAGCAGACTGGACCTGACATAGAGCCTCTTCTTGTTCCAGTCCCCAATCAAAACTAGCAGCTTTTCTGGTCACCCAGTAACTGGGCTGGAATAGCACACCCAAATGAGGAATGTGTTGTCTCCAAAATCCAAAGAGACCAACTAAGCTTTGTGCCTCTTTTTTGCTTGTAGGATGGGCCACATGCAATAGCTTATCCATCACTTTAGAAAGGATATCTCAACATATCACACACTACTGGACAGCTAGAAATTTCACTGAGGTGGAAGGACCCTGAATTTTAGTTAGATTTATTTCCCATCCTCTCTCACACAAATGCCTTACTGTTAAGACTAGAGTCTTTGCTATGTCTTGCTCACTATGTCTTATCAACATGATATCATCAATCTAATGGACCACTGTGATGTTTTATGGGAGGGAAAGATGATCAAGAACCCTCTGGACAATATTATGACATAGGGCTGGAAAGCTGATATACCCCTGAGGCAGGTATATTAGTGAAGGTATCCTGCTGGCTTTGACAACTGAAAGCAAACTTTTCTGGTGGCCCACACTAATTGCAATTGAGAAAAAAGCCATTCATCAAATCAACAGCTGCATACCAGGTACCAGGGAACATGTTGATTTGCTCAAGCAATGATACCACATCTGGGACAGCAGCTATAGTTGGAGTCACCACCTGATTAAGTTTATGGTAATCTATTGTCATCCTCTAAGATCCATCTGTTTTCTGTACAGGCCAAATAGGAGAGTTGAATGAGGATTTGGGAACCACTAGCCCTGCATCCTTCAAATCCTTGAAGGTGGCACTACTTTCTGCAATCCCTCCAGGAATCCAGTATTGTTTTTGGTTTACTATTTTGCTAGGTAGGGGCAGGTCTAGTGGCTTCCACTTGGCCTTTTCAACTGTAATAGCCCTCATTCCACAAGTCAGGGATCCAATGTAGTATTCCAATTATGCATTCTGGAACTGTGGAAATAACCACAGAATGGGTCCAGAGACCCACTGGACAAACTGTGAGATGAACCTGAGCTAAAACTCCATTAATCACCTGACCTCCATAAGCCTCTACTCTGACTGGTGGACAACAGTGTCATTTTGGGTCTCCTGGAATTAATATCACTTCTGAGCAGGTGTCTAATAATCCCCAAAATGTCTGATCGTTTCCTTTTCCCGAATGCACAGTTACTCTGGTAAAAGGCTGTAGATCTCCTTGTGGAAATGTGGGAGGAAATTAACAGTATAAATTTTTGGCAGTGTAACAGGATCCTTACCAAGGAGACCTGGTCTTCTCCTCATTCAAGGGGCTTTGGGTCTGTAAACTCTCTCAAGTCTGGGAATTGATTCAGGGGCCATGATTCTCTGCATCTATAATCTGAGTTAGGATTTTGTTCACTTGACCTAGAATTCTTCTGTTTATACAGATCCAGAAGCAATTTAGTAGACTGCCCATCTATTTCACTACTACCCCATGATGTATTAGCCAACTCCATAACTCTATGTGACTCAGACTATTTTGAGTGCTTTCTTGAATCTGCCTTCCATTGTGATAACCACACCCACCTTGACTTTGGTAATTAATTGCTGATACTTGACTTTTACTGGACTGACAACCAATCATCCCCATAACGTTTAAGGATTCTAATCCATCACAGCCCTCCCTACAGTAATATCTGTACTAAAGAGAAGAGCAACCACATAGCTCTTCAGGAAAGATGGAGTTAGTCTTACAAATTTATTCCTCAAAATCCTGGTTAAAGGTGTGTCCTCTGGACATTCCTTGGGTGGGTGGGCCACTCTCAAGTGGTAAAACAATTCTAGCATTCCAAACTCCCTAAACCTTTGAATTCCCTCTTCTACTGTACACCAGAGCAAATCGGGTTTCTCAACTTCAGACATGCTAGGCCATTTTTTGGTCCATCTTTCAGGGTAGCCACACAAACAAACTGTTAGAGCCCTTTCTAACCCCTCCAGCTACAGCATTGAATCCAGAATTTCTGCTTAGTGGACCCATATCAATAAATTTAGCTTGATTCAACTTTATATTCCTTCCACCATTATCCCATACCCTTAGTATCCATTCCCACTCATATTCCCCTGATTTCTGTCTGTTTAAGTTGGAAAACTCATGCAATTCTTTCTAAGTACACCTTACTTCCTCATAGGTCACGCTTTGTATTTCACCTTTGGGGGTTTGCTGTCATTTAGTCTAGTAATAGGGTTTTTTAAAAATCTTTATTTATTTTTTAAATATTACATTAAAAAAATGAGGTCCCCAAATACCCCCTTCCCCCTCACCCAACTCCTCTCCCCATAACAACAAGCCCCTCCATCATCATGAGACATTCATTGCACTTGGTGAATACCACTGTACCTCATGGTCAATGGTCCACACCATAGCCCACACTCTCCCACAGTCTACCCAGTGTGCCATGGGAGGACATACAATGTCTGGTAGCTGTCCCTGCAGCACCACCCAGGACAACTCCAACCCCCCAAAATGCCCCCACATCACATCTCTTCCTCCCACTCCTTACCTGCAGCAGCCACCATGACCACTTTCTCCACACCAATGCCACATTTTGTTCAATTACTAATCACAATAGTTCATGAATAGAATATCAGTAAGTCCACTCTAATCCATATTCTATTCCTCCATCCTGTGGACCCTGGGATGGTTGTGTCCACTTCACATCTATATCAAGAGAGGACTTAGATTCCACATGGATGCTGGATGCAATTCTCCTGCTTTCAGTTGTAGGAACTCTTGGCTCCCTGGTGTGGTGGTTGACCCTCTTCACCTCCATGTTAGCTGAGTGGGGTAAGTCCAATAAACCAGAGTGTAGGAGTTGCAAGTCTGTTGAGGCTCAGGGCCTGGCTATCACATGGTCAGTCCAGAGATTCAGATCCCCTGGGTATACACTAAACCCCAACACCAACTACAAATCCAGTAAAAGTAACTGGAGAGGCTTGTGGGCAAAGGTCACATCTGAATCCAGCTCCAGCACACAGAAACACAAACTCCAAAGTGGGGCCAACTGACATGGCACTGAATTTCATCTGCCATGACCACAGAACCTGTGGGTCTCTGTAGCCCTCAGAAGAACCAATACCTGAGGTTGTATCTACTTTATCTGTCTCTAGTTCTCTGCTGAGGTGTGCATAAGGGTGGCCCCTCTGATGACCTCCTGGCTCTTTTTGGAGACTCATAGCCATATAAACTCATTTGTTCTTTCCCTTTCCCCCTTTTATTCAGGTCAAAAAGCATTTTTAACTCCTGGTATTATATGTAGACTGAGATATTCTGCTAGTCTGAGTTGACCCTTTTATTCAAGGTCATTTTCTAGTTACATCATCAGCTGGTACTTGGTAGTAATCCCTCAGCACCAGGGAGGCTCATCCCTATGAGTCATGTCCCATGCTGGGGGGAAGGCAATGCATTTACATACTGAGTTTGGCCTCAAGACTGGCCACATTTGAGCAACATAGAGGCTCTCAGGAGGTAACTTTTAGGCACACTGCAGCTCTAGGCCTTCTTCTTATTTCAGGTGCACAGGCTCACAAGCATAGTCATTAGTATCAAGGGCTCATTGTTGGACCTCCATTCTTTTTTGGTCTTTGCCATTGGACTTGGGGGATTGTTGCTGTTCCTTTAGGGAATGTGATAGATCTCCCCTGGCTAGGAACTCAGCACTCCCTCAATTGTTGTTTTTAATTGTAACCACTATGAAAATATCCAAACATTTTTATGTACCCTGAATATATGCCCTGGAAAACTCCCTGCCAACCATGTGTCCCCTGTCAATAACATCCCACACCAGTATTCTTCCCCTGCCATTGTTGAACCTTTCTGTGATCCAAAACTTCTTCAGAAGTAAAGCCCAATATATTGTCAGGTTCCATTAATGGTAAAATGGAATATAGTGATGAGTTTAAAGGTTAGATATAGAATACATATTAATTTAGAAAAATTAAGGTAAAAATAAATTGGGGTATTAAAAATTAAAAGATGCAAAAGCTTTCTTTTCAATGTTTTGCCTTCCATTACTGCAATAAGTGTTGCCCTGTGTGCAACTTGGCAAGGCAAATTCTTCCATCTTTTCCTCAGTGTCTACATCCTTTCTTTTTCTTTTTTATTCCTAATTATTAAGCTTGTCTTCACAAAAGTTTTAGATCACAGTAATTCATATATACAATATACGGTACTCCCACATATCCAACATAAAACCCTTTTCCCTTCCATAGCAATAATCTTTTTACATATTCATACTATATTTACTGAAACTGATGTACAGATATTGAGACAATAGCTTTCAAACAAGGTAACATTTGGGTTTACATTGTGGTTTATATTTTAGACTATACAATTTTCTAAATTTTTAGTTTTCTTATGTTTTACATTTTGATTTACATTTTAGCCTATCGGTCCCTATACATTTTTGGTGTAATTTAACATGTCTTATATCCATCCCTGCATAATCTTGTGGAACACTTCCATTGCCCACACAGTTACATTGATTTTATCTATTCAATACCTCTTTCCCCCTCCCCTCAGGGCCCACAGTGACAGTCAATCTTCATTGCTTGAAGGGCCATGTTCAGAGATACTTGCAACAATGTTGAGGGCTTGACATACTTGACTTCCCTAACACATTGGGAACCACCATTTCTCTCGAGAGATACAATTCCCTCTATTTGGGAACATTAGTCCTCCCCAGGATGTGGGCATACCTTCACTCTCATTATATGGGTCTCTATCCAATGATATAACCCACTATGACAAAATGAGCACTCGCACACTCCCTAGAAGCCTGTCTTTCCTCAGATTATCCCCTTTAAGCATCTTAAACAGGTAACCTTCCTTATTATATTTTTGAAAGAGTTTTCTCAGCATTATACTCTCAATCAAATATCTGACAATCTGAATGTTCATATATTCCCTCACCATCCCCCCAATTTCTTGGGCAGTATTACCCATCCTCCCATCCCTAACCCCCCTCAAGCCCTCAAAGCCTCGCCCAAAGATATTCCTATGCCCCATTTTATCCCTTCCTGTACAAATACTTACCTCCAGCTTATCATAGATTTCTCCAATGTAGGTGTCAGCTTACATCCCCTGACCTCAATGATATTAAATAAGTAAACCAAGCTGCCTCAGAGAGCTAGAGACTGGATGATAGGCTTAAAGGAAATTGGAGGGTAGAGGAAGGATGTAGTAATAGGTCTTAAAGACCAGAGAGGTGGTGGGGGTAGGTAAGGAAAGGGATTAGAAATGCCTTGCAAGCTACTGACCTCAGGGCATTCCCTTGCATTTTCTTCTGGTGAAATAGGAGTAATCTCTTCAGGCAGGGGTTGGAGGCTGTTTCCTTCAGGGCAGACTAGAGGCTCTGCAGTGCATGCTGGAGTTTGGCTGCTATGTGCCTCAGGGCTGAGAGGAGGTCCAGACTCCCTGAGGTAGGCTGAAGGCTGGGCAGGGCAGGCTTCAGTTTGGTTGATACCCCCTCAGTGCTGGAAGTTGTTTCAGGGTCCCTAGGGCAGGCTGGAGACTGGATGATACAAAGTTGACAAGGTGTGTTCTGGATGGGGAGGCCATAGCAGGCTTATCAGGTAAAGTCTCAGTAGATTTCAGAGTTCCAGTGTTGCCACCAATACTATCATCACCCCATATGTCTCCATTCCAATTCTCTGGATTCCACTCTTTTCCAATCAATGCCTTCACTTTACCTGCAGAACTCTGTGCTGTTGAGATTTTAGTTTCCTTTGTAACTCTTCTACTTATACAATGAGAGTCTGAGTTTGGTTCTCAGATATTTTGAATCTGTGGCTACAGGAGACAAGATTTTCTTTCAGAGCACACATCATTCATGCAGTGTTTAGGTTTCAAATATGAAGACTTTAACTAGTCTCTTTCTTTTATAATAGTATCCAGAGTATCTAGGAGAAACCAGCCAACATCATTATACTGTTTGACTCCAAAAAACTCTGTTAAGGGGTTGAAAACACTCTCACTCAGATCCTTGCTTCTTATAAGTACGGAATTAGGGGAATCGAGTAATGATATTTTGCCTTTCTTGATGGCTAACTTGTGCCATGGACTTTTAGCAGCCCCTTTGTTATTGGAAAAGGAGTCGTCAGTACCCTTGAGTCCAATTAGAGTAGAGAGACAATTGCAAAACTTGCAGAACCACCTCAGACACCCCATGTTTAAATTCTGTTCCTCAAGATCCACTCTCAGTACCAAGGTGTATTAGATAGGGTTCTCTAGGGAAACAGAATCAACAAAAGAAATACATCAATTGTAAGAGATTTTATCAGAGTCTCTCATGTGTCTGTGAGGATGCACAAGTCCAGGTTCCACAGGCCAGCTGCAAACCAGGGGCTCCAATGAAAGTCCAATGAAGGTCTTTGATGAGTTTTCAGGAGACATTGACTGCCCAAAGATGAGCTGGGAAATTCTCACTCAATGCTGGAATCACTTCCCCTTTTAAGACATTTAACTGATTGGATACAGTATCACTCATTGTTGATGGCAATCTCCCTGATTGATGTAATTGTAATCAGCTATCTATGATTTACCACTGCAGTAAAGTCAATGGTGACTAAAGTCCATAAATGCCCTTGTATTACAGTTAGCCTAGTGCATGCTTGATCAAAAACTGAGCACACTTACTTGGCTGAGTTGACAGATTAGCCTAACCATCACATCACCCCTTGGTAGGTGGGGACTCACAGATAAAAGACATAACAAAGGACAGAGTTGAGGGTTTTTGATGTTGGAGTTTTGATATTGGAGTTTCATGCTGAAGCCTTAAGTTGGAGCCCTGGGAAGTAAGCACACAGAGGAAAGAGAAGCAAGCCCCAGGAAGAGAGAAATCCTGAGCCCAGGAAGAAGCAAGTCCTGGAAAGAGAAGAACCCTGAACCCTGAGAGAAGCAAGACCCTGGCAGAGAGGAAGCCAGGAATCCTGTACTTTCAAAGACGTCAGCAGCCATCTTGTTTCAGCATGTGAAAATAGACTTTGAAGAGGGAAGTAACATGCTTTATAGCCTGGTTTCTGTAAGCTCCTATCCCAAATAAACACCCTTTATAAAAACCAACCACAGGAACTGAGGTAGTACAAGAGAAAAATCATCTCTCCCCTACTCTGGAAGTTCCCAGGATCAGTTCCCAGAACTGCCTAACGAGAATACAAGCAGACACAGAAGAACACACACTGAATGGGCACAGAGAGCAGACAATGGAGGTAGGGGGGAGAAATAATTTTTTAAAAAAATTACGGGGGAGCATGATGGAGTCTGTGAATTCTGTTTTAAGACAACGTTGAACCTGCCAAGTAGTCATCATGAGCAAAGCTCACCCACTCAAGTTGAAAAAATTTATGGGCAAGAAGTTATTGCTGAAATTAAATGGTGGCAGACATGTCCAAGGAATATTGAGGGGATTTGATTCCTTTATGAATCTTGTAATAGATAACTGTGTGGAGATGGCAACTAGGGGGCAACAGAACAATATTGGAATGGTGGTAATGCAAGGAAATAGTATCATCATGTTAGAAGCCTTGGACGGAACAAATATAAATAATGACTGGTCGGCAGAGAAATCAATTACTTCCACTTGTTCCTTCCCCAAAGGGTCTGTTTTACTGTGACATAATAATTGGATCTGTATAGTCTTCATATTGAATTTTTTGTTAAATAAACTTTTGTCAATCATTAAAAAAAAAAACAATTTCTGGTATTTTGCGTCAGCACCCCTTTGCCTGACTAATACACAGATAAAACTCAAATAGTCAAGAATAAACTTAACCAAAGATGGAAAGCACCTGTATTCAGAAAACTGTAAATCAAGTTTCTGAGTTGCAGAACTGGGCTGTTGCCATTGGGCAAGCCTGTATTAGCCAGGACAAGCCTGACTAATACAGAAAGCAATATGTAAATTTAGTAAGGGGCTCTCTCTCCCTTTTGCTGCCATCTGGGGAGAGTGACAAGCCATTGGCTGTCCAATCTGAAGTTGCACTTCCTAGTACAGTACAAATTCTGTCCAATCCTCTTACTCTGTTGGGCAGCCTCTTCACATACTATCACCACCACCACCACCACCACCACCATCTCTGGAAAGCTTAACAGGTGAAGAACTTGGACACTTGAAGTCCATTGGAAAAAGTATTTGAGAAACTTGGACATGCTGACCAAAACTGAAATGGACAGAACCAATTGGAAAATGTCTTCTTATCTAAAACAGTCATGAACTACTATTGCAAATGGAAATGCATATATTCATATTTATGTATATAATATGATTTGAACAGCTCACCTGCATATCATATTCATTGGGCCCAATGTAAATATGCTTTTTTATACCACAACATTGTTCTTCTTTCTGGCTTCCCTTATAATGGTACCATCATTTTATAAAGTTTCAAAATTTGTATGTTTTTGATATATTCTACTATTTTTCCTTTTTATAAAAGGTATAATAATTTAACATGCTGTATAGATTATCTTTCTCTGGTGTCTCTTGTATCCTTTGTCATTTTTATCCTGTTCTTTGTATTTCAGTTATCTTATCTCCCACTTTATAAGATCCAAGAAAGAAGTTTCCATGTTTGATTTATCTTTGTACCTTTGACATTTATAGTACAATAAAGTTCTTGAATAAATACAGAAAAGTACATGAATGTATGAGTGCTTTCACCTTCTTTGATAAATTAAAGTTAATAACAAGTAAAACTTTTATTTCCTGTGATTTAGACATTTGTTAATTCAAATAAGTTTCAAATTCAGTGAGTTTGAGCCAGCAAGGTCCTAACTATTTTAACAAATCAAAATTAGTTTTTCATGATTAGAAAGTATATGCTGTCTTCTTCCTAATATCATTTATCCTGATCAAATCATTGCATGCTCAAATTGCTACTATCAGTAGATTGTGGAAGAAGTTATTTTTATTGGAACATATTATTGAACATATTACTCATTTCAAAAATTTTTTCTTCAGAAAGGGCTGTGCTTTCTACAGCTTTGGATTTTTTTGTTTTTTTGTTTTTGTTTGGTTACATGTCCAAGCTTAGGGAAAACTATTTTATCCCAAGGAGGCGGTATGCCTCCTCTTTTTATAAGGCAAGTTCTACAACTGACAATTGTTCTCTTTCTACTCCTGCATGTGGGAAGCCCAGAGCTCTATCTGAGAAATTATGTTCAGTTCATAGTTTGCATATTTATGCATTCTTTCTCTCATCTCTGGCTTTTAAATTAAGTCATATTAACTATTTCCTTATAGAAACCTTTGATTATATGCTATTTCTGAGCCATTCTGAAGAGGAGAAAGTATCATTAAGACAAATAAAATATGTGCTCAGATAGGGCAATTCTTATCTTAAGAGATGATCTTCTTGGCTGACAAGTGCAATGTAGACTAATGACCATCTTAAGAAGAGCTAAGGTCTGGCATTCAAAGGATGTGATCAGTTTATAAGTGTGGATGTGCACATGGAATTAGGAATGATATCCAAACATTTCAGTATTATCCAATGCCCAAACATTCCCTATAAAGAAGGAGGAGGGGAACTTTGTCTTTTCAGTTAAAAAGATAGCTTTGAGAATGTGAAAATTGATGCTCATATTACATTTCTAAATTTGTTCCCAAACCTACTGAAACAATAGGACAAAAAGTTTTAGAATTGCCTCTAATCATTTGAGTTGGTAGAAGATGGAGAAACATAATGATACAGGACAGCATGCATTTCCTTTTCAGAAATGTGGATAGAATCAGAGATAGAATTTTATTAAGCATAATTCAAGTCTATGGTAATTTAAAGGCAGCATTCGTTGTGGCGTGTAATGTTTAATCCTGAAAATTTTATGATAGGATCTGAAAGGACCTCATTAAGCATTAGAAAAGACATTATCCAGGTGTGTCTGCCCTCAGACACTTTGATATGACAACTTTAAAGTGCATCAATTTTTCTGTCCTGGATTTTTAGACTATGGTTATAAATGTGTTTATAGAGATCTTATGTCCAGTCTACCTAAGCATGAAAGGCAAACAGTTAGAAGGATTTGAGGGTTTTCCTAGTTACAAAATGGTCTTCTCTAACTCCTTGCTTTCAGAGATTTCTTCATAATCAAGTCCTAGGATTTCCACTAAAATGGGTCCTTAAGGGTGGCAATATCTTTTGGCCTCGTTCACTCAACACCATATTCCAGTATTGGGAAGTGTAGTAGTCAGGGTTCTCTAGAGAAACAAACTGACAGGAAATATCTGTAAATATTATGTTTGTATAAGAATTGCTCTCAACTGACTGTGGGGATGCACACGTCCAGATTCCATAGGGCAGGCTTCAGGGTGGGAACTCCAATGAAGGTTTTCAATGAATTCCCCAGAAGAGCAAGCTGGCTGAAGTAGAGATGGAAATTCTCCCTCTAGCTGTTGATATCATCACTTCTCCTTTTAAAGTCTTCAACTGATTACATAAGGCTTCGCTCATTGCTAAAGGCAATCCCTTTAGTTGATTATAGGTGTAATAGCCATAGGTGCAATCAACTTACTGATAATTTAAATCCACAAAACACCCTTACCGTAACAACCAGACCAGAGCTTGCTTGACCAAACAATTGAACACAATCACCTGACTGAGTTGACTTAAGAACTTAACCATCATAGGGAGAGAAGTTAGTATATAGTATGGTATATAGGGGCATGCATTTATTTCTTGTGGATAAATTGTTTTCTGTTTTCTGGAAGCTCCTACCTCAAATATGACATGCCATTTAGGAGGGACAGTTTGCAGTTTCATTTAATGATAAAACTATTTTTTGATAACACTATTTTGATAACACTATTACCAGTACCACCTGGATTAAATGAAACAAGCATAAGCAAGATGGCTCTTAAAGAGTATGAGTTGCTGCATTTGATAATTAACAGAAAAATGTGAAAAAATACTTATTTTATGACATAACATAGAGCCTGGTCTGACCTTAATAACAAGTCAAATTTATTTCCATTTTTACTCCTTCATATTCTCCAACTTGCTTCTCAAATCATATCTAGAAGGTAATTATCCAATTTTGAGGTAATGTGGGAAGATAATACATGATTTATAAATGATTTAAATAAACCAACAAAATTCCCTCATGGTGAATTGATGAAAGTTTATAAGGTTTGAACAGCCAGTTTCAGGGGTAACAAGAATAGATGCTGATGATGGCATAAAAGCAAGAAGTGGGCATGCCAGAGCAAGACTGAACAAGAGAGGCAGATGCTGACAAATAGGCTAGAACTGCATTATGGAGAGGCAAGAGGTTGAAATGGAGTGGTTAAGATGTCAGTCTTCAGAATGAGAAAGTTCTAGGTTTAAATACCAGCTCCTCCAAGTGCCAGGTGTGTGATCACGACATGTTACTTAATATCTTATAGCTTCAATTTTCAAGTTTGTAAAATGGTGATGATAATGATTTTATCTTAAAGGTTGTTGATAGAATAAGAGATAAAATATGTAAAACAATTGACCCAACAAGGTATTAATAATTGAATGCTATTATTTAAAAACTGAAAGGTGATAAAAGATCATATGACTGAATTCAAATGTTTCTGATATCTCTTAACTGTGTGAAGAACTTCAAGTTTGTTACTCAACTCATCTTCCCTTTATGTTCTCCGATTCCCCAACAACAAAATGGAAAATAATGTTGCATATCTGAATGTGTTATTTGAGAATTGGGTTGGCAAAAACCAGATATAGATATAGGTACATAATACACATGAACAAAATTATCCAGTCATTCTTCCACACCCCCATATTCATTGTTTAGAACATAGCTGTTCCACAAAGAATGAATAGCAGCCATTTATATAAGCATCTTCCTGAAGAATTCTGAACTAAATTTTATTTGAGCATAATACTTCCTGAAAGTATTAATTTTCTTTTAATACAATTCTCACTATAAGAATATTTCATTCTGAGTCTCTCATGTTATATGTCCCTAAAAAGAAAGTAATAATATTTGGGGAAGAACGGAGAAAGAACTATTTGCATTCCTTTTTGCTCTTTCAGAGAATTTAACCAGTGCAAATAATATCAAACTTTGTTTCAATGTCATCTGCATTTATATGTGAAAGGGACTGACTGGTCTGTAGCTTACCTATTCCATTTATTTAAGCTATGTTCATATTTGAGTCTGATCGCAACAGTTTGAGTTTAATTGATTGCTATGAGAATTAGTTTCTTCAGCTCTTAGCCTAAATGGAGGTGCATACTTGAGGTAGAAAAAAAAGTGGCAGGTTGGAATTAATACAGCATAAGAGAGACAGCTCTACCTGCTGCAGCAAAGAAGAGGAAAAAAAAAATTTCACAAGACAAAAACAAGTAAAAAATTTTAAAAATATTAACAATATTCTCACATCTACGTGACTTTATAGAAAATAAAGTATCAGCAGGAAGCGAAAAAAAGAAAACAAATTATCAGAAGAAAAGGAAACATTATTGTGATTAATACACCTTTGCACTAAATGTATACTTGAGTATTGTATGTTAAAATGCAGAACTTCTATAGTAAATGCAAAACTACAGCAAAAACAATAAAATATTTATTTTCCCTTTTTAATTATTTCACAAACAAGTGAACTAAGTCCCTATGGGGGGCGGGGAATGCTTATAGGGCATTGCTGGATTTCTCAGAAAGCAGAGGTAAAACAAAGGCTCAGTGAAACTTTGATTTGGGGAAAGAGCTCTAGGAAGCAAGTTTGAAGGATGAAGTACAGAAGTAGGTAAGGAGGGGGGAGCAAAATAAGAGTGCTTACCTACTTGACAATGAGAACCTGGCTGCTCACAAATTGTTTGAAATGTATGTGTTTAATTTTTTAAAAGATATTATTTATTTATTTATTTATTTTGTCTTTTTTTTTTTTAATATTACATTAAAAAAATATGAGGTCCCCAAATACCTCCCAAGTGTTTAATTTTGAGGCAGACCCATCTATCTATTTTTTTCTTTAGTTGCTCTACTTTGGATGTAAAGTCAAAGAACCCACCACCAACTACACGATCTTGAAGATGTTTCCATATATTTTCTTCTGGGAGTTTTATGGTTCTAGTTTTTATATTTAGGTCCTTGATGCATTTTGAATTAATTTTTGTATAAGGTGCGAAAGAAGGGTCTTCCTTTTTTCTTTTAGATATGGATATCCAGTTTTCCAAGCACCTTTTGTTGATTCTGACCCAGTTGACTAGGTTTGACAGCCTGGTCAAAAATCACTTGCCCATGGATGTGAGGGTCTATTTCTGAACTCATGATTCAATTCCATTGGTCAATCTGTCTATCTGTGTGCCAGAACCAGTCACGTTTTACCACTATGGCTTGATAATATGCTTTAAAGTCTGGAAGTGAGAGTCCTCCAACTTTGTTCTTCTTTTTAAGGATATTTTTGGCTATTCAGGGACTCTTATGTTTTCAGATAAATTTAATAATTGGCTTTTCCAATTGCACAAAGAAGGATATGGCATTAAATCTGTAAATCGGTTTGGGCAGAATTGACGTCTTACTGATATTTAGTCATCCAATCCATGAACACAGAGTATCCTTCCATTTTATTTAGATCATCTTTGATTTCTTTTAGCAATGTTTTGTAGTTTTCTGAATATAGATCCTTTATATACTTGGTTAAATTTATTCTTAAGTATTTTAGTCTTTTAGTCACTACTGTAAATAGAATTTATTTTTCTGACATCTTCCTCAGATTGTACATTAGTAGTATATGGAAACACTATTGATTGTGTATTAATCATATATCCTGCTGAAATCATTCTAAGTTCTAATAGCTTTGTTGTGGATTTGGGGGGATTTTTCTAAGTATGGGGTTGTATCATCAATGAATAATGAAAGCTTTGTGTCCTCCTTTCCTATTTGGGTATCTGTTCTTTCTTTATTTTGCCTAACTGCTCCAACACCATATTGAATAGCAGTGGGCAGAATGAGCATCCTTGTCTTGTTCCCAATCTCAGTGGGAAATCTTTCAGTTTTTCTCCATTGGGTACAATGTTAGCTGTAAGTTTTTCATGTATGTATTATACTTTATCATGCTTATCATATGCTTTATCATGTATGTATTATCATACTTTATATACTTTATCACTTCATGTATGTATTATCATTTATCATACATGTATGTATTATACTTTATCATAATACATACATTTCATGAATGTATTATACTTTATCATCATATTATACTTTATCATATCATATATCATATACTTTATCATACCATATCATATATCATATCATAGAAAGTTTCCTTCTATTCCTATCTGAGTGTTTTTATTAAGAAAGATATTGTATTTTGTAAAATGCATTTTCTGTATCTATTGAAATGATCATATGTTTTTTCTTCAATTTATTAATGTGGTGTATTACACTGATTGATTTTTTAATATTGAATCACCCTTACATACCTGGTATAAAGCCTACTAGATCATGATGTATAATTTTTAATGTGTTTGTGGATTCAGTTAGAAAGTATTTTGTTGAGGATTTTTGTGCCTATATTCATTAAAGAAATTGGTCTGTAATTTTATTTTTTCTTAATATCTTTATTTGAATTAGTTTTAGGATGATATTAGCTTTATAGAATGAGTTTGGTAGCATTTCTTCGTGTTTGGATTTTTGAAAGATATTGAGCAAGATTGGTATTAGATATTCTTTAAATGATTAGCAGAATTGACCTGTGAATTCATCTTGTCCTGGACTTCCCTTTTTGGGGAGGTTTTTGACGACTGTTTCATTTCTTTACTTATGATTGGTTTGTTAATGTCTTCTAATTTCTTCTCGGGTCAATGAGATTTGTTCATGTGTTTCCAGAAATTTGTCCATTTCATCAATGTTGCCTAGATTGTTAGCATATCATTGTTCATAGTATCCTCTTATGATACTGTTTATTTCTGCTGGCTCAGTGATAATGTCACCCATCTCATTTCTGATTTTACTTATTTGCATCTTCTCTCTTTTTTTCTTTGTTAATGTAGCTAAGGATTTATCATTTTTGTTCATCTCAAAGAACTAACTTTTACTTCTGTTGATTTTCTTTATTGCTTTTTATCCTCCATTTAATTTATTTCAGCTCTAATCTTTATTATTTCTTTAATTCTGCATGTTTTGGGATTGGTCTGCTCTTCTTTTTCTAATTCCTTCAGGTGTACAGTTAGATCTTTGATTTTAGCTTTTTCTTCTTTTCCCCCCCGTTTTAAATTATCTTTTTTTAAAGATACATTAATTACACAAAAAACTACATTAAAAAATATAAAAGGTTCCCATATACCCCACTCCTCACACACGCCCACTCCTCCCACATCTGCCAACTTCTTTCATTAGTGTGGTGTATCCATTGCATTTGATGAGTACATTTTGGAGCATTGCTACACAGCATGGATTATAGTTTATGTTGTATTTTACATTCTTGCCCAGTCCATTCAGTGGGTTATGGCAGGATATATAATGCCCTGCATCTGTCCCTGCAATATCATTGAGGACAACTCCAAGTCCTGAAAATGCCCCAATATCACACCTCTTTTTCCCTCTTCCTGTCTTTAGCAACTCCCGTGGCCATCGTCTCCACAGTTTTGAGGGTAGTAAATTTCCCTCTCATCACTGCCTTTTCTGTGTCCCATAAGTTTTGATCTGCTGTGTTCTCATTTTCATTCATCTTGAGGTATTTACTGATTTCTATTGCAATTTCTTCTTTGATCCACTGATTATTTAAGGGTGTATTATTTAATCTTAATATATTTGTGAATTTTCCCTTTTCTGCCTGTTATTAATCTCTAACTTCATTTTGTTGTGATGAGAGAAAGCATTTTACATAATTTCAGTGGTTTTAAATTTACTGAGTCAGACTTACATCTCAACATATTGTCTATCCTGTAGAAAGAAGCATGAGCACTTGAGAAGAATGTATATCCAGCTCTTTTGGGGTGTAATGCCCTATAAATGTTTATTAGGTCTAGCTCATTTTTCACATTATTCAAACTCTCAGTTTCCTTATTTATCCTCCATCCTGATGTTCTATCTAATGCTGAGAGTGGAGTACTGAAGTCTTCAACTATTGCTGTAGAGAAATTTATTTTTCTTCAGTTTGCCAAAGTGTGTCTCAAGTACTTTGGGGCACTTATGTTAGGTGCATAAATATTTATTATTGTTATTTCTTCTTGATGAATTGTCCCTTTTATTAATATATAGTAGCCTCCTTCATTTCTTATAACTGTTTTGCATTTAAAATATATTTTTCCAACCTTTCACTTTCAGCCTGACTATGTCATTGCATCTAAGGTAAGACTCTAATAGGCAGCAAATAGATGGCTCTTTTTTTTTTCCCATTCTATCAGTCTATGTCTTCCAATTGGGGAGTTCAATCCATTAACATTCCATGTTACTACTCTTAAGGAATTACTTTGTACATTTTATATTTTGGTTTTCAGTTGTTATATCTTATCAATTTCTGTATTTTTAACTCTTTCAATTTCTCTAACTCATGTTTTCATTTTAATATACTTCTCTACGGCTCTTGCTCTTCTCTTGTCTCTAAATAAATACCCTTTATAAAAACCAACTGATTTCTGGTATTTTGCATCAGTACCCCTTTGGCTGACTAATACAGAATTTAGTACCAGAGAGTGGGGTCATGCTTTTGCAATTACCAAAATGCTGGAATGGTTTTATAAATGGGTAAGGGACGTTTTTGGAGAAATTGTGAGATGCTTGATGAAAAAGGCCTATATGTCTTTGAAGACTGTTGATAGGGATATGGACATCTTTTTTGAGGCCTTAGAAGTAAATGATGAAACTATTATTGCATCTCGTAAGAAAAGTGATCTTTGTTTTAAAATCACAGAGAACTTAGAAAGATTTACTCATTAATGTTTTATGGAGGGCAGAATTTGAAAATAGCAAGCCTGGGCTTTTAGCTGAAAAACTTTCCAAGATAAACTCAGAGAAAGTGGCTTGACTTTACCCTGCAGCTTATAGCAACATGCCAGATGATTGAGGACTAAAATTTTGGGCACAAAGAAACCAGAAACTGATTCCAGAAATTCCAGGCCTCTGAAAATCAAGTCCCCAGTTGTTGGTGCCCCATTTAAGGACTTAACTAAACTTGGAACTTGTAAATCAGGATTGAAGAGTCAGTTATCTAGGAAAGATTTGTGCAAAGTTTTACTGTCTGATGGCTTGGACCCCTGCTTCCTTCATCCTAAAGCAACAAGCTTTTTGATAGAGCCATATGCACAAAACCACTGTTGGCTTGGACTAAGCCAGACATGAGAGGGAGAGATTGAAGAAGAAACAGCTTTAAGAGGAAAACCATGGAAGCTGAGACCTGGAATTTAGACATCTCCTCCAGCCGAGAGAGAAATCCTACTCAGGTGTACAGAGAGGGTGAGTTGCCCCAGCAGCTGAAGAGGGTAGATGTTTCTGCCAGATAATCAGGGGAGAATTTTGCTGCCCCAGGGTACAGAGAGAGTAGAACACATTTCCCAGTGATTAGGGAGATTGAGTTCGAAGCCCCATAGGTATGAGAGGGGCAGGCCTATATCCCTGCATTAGGGACAGCCAGGTCACCAATTCATTGCTCTGAGAGGGTTGGACCTGTATGCAAGAATTTAGGGAAGATGTTGCTTTCACCTCACTGTACTAAGAGAACCAAGACTCTAACTCAAAGATTGGGTAAAGTGTGGCAATCACCCCAGTGTTCTTGGAGGGTGAGATCTGGAGCTTGGTTGACAGCCAGATGCTTGATGAAGGTGGGACCAAGAAAATGGCTATTTGGCAAATCTGTGGAAAGGGTCATCCTCATGAGGCCCTAGGGAAAAGAAACCATACCTTAAGAATGACTCTCCATGTGGTGCAGCAGTGCTCCAAACTGTATTCACCAAATGCAATGAATGTCCCACGATGATGAAAGAGGTTGTTGATTTGGTAAGAGTGGGGTGAGGGGGGTGGGGGATATGTGGAGACCTCTTATATTTTTTTAATGTAACATTTTAAAAAAATAGAGAGAGAGAAAAAAAAAAAGAATGACTCTCAGACTTTGAATTCCAGTGAAGCATGCCCTGCAGGTTTACTGAACTGTAGAGGACTCATGAGTCATGTTTCCCTCCCAATTTCTCCTGACAGTAATGACAATTTTTATCCTGTGTCTCTCCATTTGTGTATTGGAAGCAGATAAGTGTTTTTTTAAGTTTTAGTGGTCTATAGTCAGATGGGACTTTGCCTCAAGACAAACTGTATTTCTTTAAACTGATTGAGATATGGTTTTTTACTTAGCATTCTACTGATTTAAGGTTTTATAAATGTTGTAATGTCTTTTTGGAATTCAGAGGGTGGAGTATAGCAGTCTGATATTGTTTATGAATTCCAAAAATAGATATTGGATTATGTTTGTAAACTGGTTTGTTTCTCTGGGCATATTAGAGTATATTGGCTTCAGAGGTTTCCCTTTTACTTGATTCAATAATGATTATACCTTTGATTGGGTCACTTCAATAGGATGTTGAGTCTCTGCCCCCTTGGTGGGTGGGGACCCACAGAGAAACCACACCAAAGAGAAGAGAGATTGGAGTTTTAATATTGAAGCCCCGGAATGTAAATACAAAAAGAGAGCAGAGCAGCTGAACCTTGAGAGAATTGAGCCCCAGGGAGAGAGACACAGCCTAGAGAGCCTGATAGTCTACAAATTGCCTTGTGGAGAGTGCTGAGTAGCTGAGTCCAGAGAGAATAAGTCCTGGGAAGAGAGGAACCAGAGAAGCCTGAACTTTTGCAGATGTCAGCAGCTATATTGCTCCATCACATGGCAAATGACTTTGGTGAGGAAAGTAACTTATACTTTATGACCTGGTGACTGTAAGCTTCTACTTCAAATAAATACCTTTTATAAAAACCAACATATTTCTGGTATTGCACATCAGCACCCCTTTAGCTGGCTAAGGCACACACCCTTTAATATCCCTTGTATATGAACAACAAAATGAAAAGCAACCCACTTCAAAAATTGGGCAAAATTTGAACAGACTTTTTTTTTTCCTGAATTGGAACTGCAAATGACCAAAAGACACATGGAAAGATGTTCAACCTCACTGGCTATTAGGGAAATTCAAATCAAAACTACAATAAGATATCATTTTGTACCTTTTACATTGACCTTTATTACAAAATGGAAAATTATAAATGATGGAAACGATGTGGAGAAATAGAAACACTCCTTCTCTGTCGAGAGGAGTGTAAAATGGTGTAGCCTCTAAGGAAGACGATTTAGATATTCCTCAGGAAACTAAATATAGAACTGCCATATGATCCAGCAGTCCTACTACCAGGAATATATTGAGAAGAACTGAAATCATGATGCAAATAAATATTTGCATGCTGGATGCTCATAGCAACATTATTCACAATTGCTAAAAGCTGGAAGCAACCTAAGTGTCCATGAACAGATAAATGGATAGACAAGATGTGGTTTATTAATATGATGGAATGTTATTCAGCTGTGAGAAGAGATAAATTGGGAAAGCACATGAAAATATGGATGAATCTTGAGGGTATTATGTAGAGTGAAATAAGCCAGGCACAAAAGGACGAATATATATGGTTTTACTGATATAAACTAAATACAAAGAGTAGATCTATGGAGTTGGATATGAAGTATAGGTTGGTGGGAGATGAAATGTGGATGAGAAGGAGTAGATGAAGCTGGGTATATGTAAAATGTTTAATAAGGTCAAATGTAAATATGTGGTAATGGTTGGATTTGACAGTAACACATTATAGTGAATGTAACAAACACTTGATTTATGGATGTAATTGTGGCTGAAACGAGTAGGCTAAGGAGATAAATATTTGTTGGAGGACTGCTGGAGGATAATATAGGGATAATATAGGGAATTTATAACAATAATTTTGGCAGAAGATAAAGAATTCTGGTTAATGGTATAAATACAGAAATATACTACAAGGTATTGGGGGGTATAGCAATCATGGAAAATATAACTAATATAATTTGTAAAGTATAGCTAGCAACAACATTGCAAGTTTTTGTTGTAAAAGCAAAGTTGGTATTATATTAATAATAAAAGTAAAAAAATAAGTATAGTGCTTGATTTTGTGAGATATGAACATGTAGGTGCAAGCTTGAACAAGGGAACCCTGTGTAACTGAGGATTGGGAGTGTTGGCAATGGTTAGTATTTATTTTAAGGCACAAACTTCCATGTATTTAAATCTAATCAAATCGAGTTGGATTAACTTAAGTGGAACCAAATATAGAGTGTCTGCATTTAAGACACTGTTTCATAATTTATTTCTCTGTTATGCATTTTTCTGTCTCTAATCCAAATTTTAAGACATTTTTCTAGTTGTACAATCTTCTAGGTAAAATGTAAGCTTACTAAGAGCCAAGACCCTAGTGTTCATTGTAAGTACTTTATGGTGTATGTGAAGTGATTTAGCATATAATAAAGAGCAGTTCGTAATGAAAATTAGTTATTTTAAAAATTTTTTGTACTTTTCAAAATAATGTGTGTCCTAAGTCAGGTTCCATAGGAAATACACTGTGAAGCAGTAATTTACTTGGAGGAGGTGTATCAGTGAACTTTGTCAGGAACAGCACCTACAAAAGAGTTAAGGGAACAAGTCTTAGTGGAGAGGAAAGTTTAAATATAATGAGGTAGCAACAGATGCCACAGTCAATCCCATGAGTATCACTCGGGCTGGCATGGCCTTTCAGGGTTGTCTTAAATAGAGGAAAGAGGACAGGACCACCATTGGATGCAGGCTGTCCTCATGGGGGAGGTGTAAGCTTGAACAAGGGAACCCTGTATAACTGAGGATTAGGACGTAATTGAGAAACATCAGCAGCTAATAATCTTAACAATTGGGGAATGAAAGTTTCCATTCTGATGAAGGATCACAATGATTCTCCACATTATTAAATTTGGTTTCACAGTCTTATTTAAAATGGAGAATCACTCAGAGATATACTATACATTTAGACACATTTGAGAGAGTTGGAAAAGATAGTGGGATCTATGGAATCTGGAGAAATAATTTTGTATAGAAAGAACTGAAGTTAAGAAACTAAAATAGTGAGGCAAAGCACAACATTCTTCCTTATTTACACTTTAGGTATTAGTATATGGGAGAGAAAATTAGACTTGTTCTTTCAATGGCAAAATGCTAAAATTACAAATGTAAAATGTTCTAGAAATGAGATTTTAGATACAACACCAAAAGAATGAAAACTGTTAGTTTTAGTTGATGTGGACCATTGACTATGGGGTGCAGTGATGCTCAGAGATGAACTTACCGGGTGCAATGGATGTGTCATGATGATGGGAGGGAGTGTTGCTGTGGGGGGAGTGGGGGGCGGGGGCGGTGGGGTTGAATGGGACCTCATATTTTTTTTAATGTAATTTAAAAAAATAATAATAATAAATAAATAATTTAAAAATAAATAAATAAATAAATAAATAATTAAAAAATTTGCTCTGTGAAAGACAGTGAAAATCTTTTAAAAACATGTACCTAATACAGACCTTCTATCAAAAATATACAAAGTTTCCTTACAATGCAACAATAAGAAATAAAAAAACAAGAAGTTAGCAAAAGATCTGAATAGGCACCTCACCAGATAAAATATTCAGATTGCTATTAAACATGTAAATACATGCTCCACAGCCTACCAATTTACGGAAATTCAAAATTAAACAGCAGTGATAGTCTACTACACACCTATTAGAATAGCTAAAATGCAAAAACTTAAAATACTAATTGGAGAGGGTGCAGAGCAGCAGCGATTCCCATTAATTGCTGATAGAGAAGAAAAATGGTATAATCACCTTGGAAGAATTTGGCTGGTTTTTAAAAAGCTGAACATAGTCTTACCATATAAACACCAATCATGTTCCTAGGTATTTACCCAACAGATGTAGAAATTTACCTTCACACACACAAAAAAACTTGTATGCAAATGCTTATAGCAGTTATTCATAATTACCAAAAGCTGGAATTAAATAAGATATCCTTCAATAGAAAAATGGATAAACAGTCTGTAGTACATTCATTAAGTGGAATATTATTCACCAATAAAAGGAACAAGATATCAAGGTATGCAAAGACATAAAAGCACTTTAAAATAATTTTTCTAAGTGAAAGAAACCAGTCTACAAAGGCAACATATTGTATGATTTCATTTATACAACATGAAGGTCTACAATTTTCTCTGCATGTTCCCTCAGTGTCTTCTTTTTTTTTTTTCCAAAGATTTATTTTTTATTTATTTCTCTTCCCCCTCCTCGCCCTGTTGTCTGCTCTCAGTGTCCATTCACTGTGCATTCTTCTGTGACCATTTCTGTCCTTATCAGTGGCACCAGGAATCTGTGTTTCTTTTTGTTGCATCATCTTGTGTCAGCTCTCCATGTGTGCGGTGCCATTCTTGGGCAGCCTGCACTTTCTTTCACACTGGGAGGCTCTCCTTATGGGGCACACTCCTTGCGCATGGGGCTCCCCTACATGGGGGACACTCCTGCGTGGCAGGGCACCCCTTGCGTGCATCAACACTGCACATGGGCCAGTTCCACATGGGTAAAGGAGGCCCGGAGTTTGAACCATGGACCTCCAATGTGGTAGGCAGATGCCCTATCCATTGGGCCAAGTCTGCTTCTCCAGTGTCTTCTTAATATCCTTTATCTCTTCCTTCACTTCTTTAAGTTGATTCATGATATTTGTTTGAACACCCTTGATTAGTTGTTCCACATTCTGCATCTTGTCTTGTTTTTTTACTTTGTTCATTAGACTGGGCCACCTTAACTTCTCTCTCTTTCTAAGTTTGCTGGATGTCACTCTGGAGAAGGCTAAACTATAGAAATGGTAAAAAGGTCTTTGGAGGCTATGTGTTTGATAGGGGCTTGGTTGTATAGGTGAAGCACAGCAGAATTTTAAGTTGTGAAACTACTATGCATGTGACTGTAATGGTGGCTATATGATATGATGGATTTGTCAAAACCCAAAGAACTTTGGAGCACAAACAGTGAATCTTTTTTTTTTTATTCATTTTTTAAAAAAATATTACATTCAAAAAATATGAAGTCCCATTCAACCCCACCGCCCCCACCCCCCACTCCCCCCACAGCAACACTCTCTCCCATCATCATGACACATCCATTGTACCTGGTAAGTACATCTCTGGGCATCGCTGCACCCCATAGTCAATGATCCACATCATAGCCCACACTCTCCCACGTTCCATCCAGTGGGCCCTGGGGGGATCTACAATGTCCCGTAGTTGTCCGTGAAGCACCACCCAGGACAACTCCAAGTCCCGAAAACGCCTCCCCATCTCATCTCTTCCTCCCATTCCCCACACCCAGCAGCCACCATGGCCGCCCTTCCGACACCAATGCCACATTTTCTCTGTGGACATTGTATTGGTTGTGTCCATTGCACATCTATGTCAAGAGGGGGCTTAGATTCCACATGGATACTGGATGCAATCCTCCTGCTTTCAGTTGTAGGCACTCTAGGCTCCATGGTGTGGTGGTTGACATTCTTCAACTCCATGTTAGCTGAGTGGGGTAAGTCCAATAAATCAGAGTGTAGGATTTGAAATCTGTTGAGGTTCAAGGCATGGCTATCATATTGTCAGACCAGAGATTCAAATCCCCTGAATATATCTTAAACCCAACAGTGAATCTTAATGTACATAAATCAAAGAAAGATTTTTAGCAGTGGAAGAACTGTAGGATGAAATGCAAATTTTATTTTAAAAATCTAATCGTATTACAAACATGAAACAACTTTATAACCTAAGTAAGTATAAACCTAAGTAACTTTGGAAATGAATAGAATCTGTAAGGAAGAAACTGCAGGCTAGTTGATAAAGCTGATTCCCAACAAGGCACAATTTTGAAATGAGTATACATGCATACTCTGATTGAACAATACAACAAATCAATGGTGGATAGTGGAAACCAGATGTCTGTTAGATTTGGAGTTTACAGAAAAGAAAAGAGAAACCTCTGTAATGACTTATGTGGTAATAAGTTATTGTTGAAAATAGCAGTGTAAACTCAAATGTAACTTAATATAGATACAAATGTTTAGATACAGAATATTTCTAAATGTGTGAATATAACTGGGTTAATATACACTCATATATTTCCTTGCTTTGACAACTAAGAGCATCTGGAAGCAACAGCCCTCCATTAAAAAAGAGTGCATCCAGCACTTAGATCTTGATCATCAATATCATTCTCTAATGAAAGGAGACAGAGATTTTTAGAGAAATGGCTGAACTTAGTATTAGAGAAGGTAATATACAATATGAGGGCAGAGCATCTAGTATACAAGAAAGTAAGAAGCATCTGAAATCAAACAAACAAGCAGAAGCAATTTCAAAGGGACAGAAGAGTCAACTTACAGAGCTCCAAATGACCAAAGATGGAACAATTTGAGCAATGAAATAGATTTGTATTGGATTATAAATCAAAATATAAAGTAAATACCCATGAATCCATACTGATAAAAATAAATGATTGAATAAATAAATGGGAAAAGAGACAGATCTCCACTGTAGAAGAATTCATTATAATGTATTCAGATATTCCACTCCAAGGAAGTGGAACATAATTCACACTCCTTAAGTGTGAATTGTGCATACTAATTTCCTTCCAAGGAATGCAGTATGGAACGAGGGTACAAGAGAGGAATTTCATAGTGTATAAACAAGACAAATTCTATCTCAGTCAGGTGCTCAAGATGGTCTTTAGTTAATAATATATAAATGTTATTTCATTCATTGTGACAAATATACTATAATGATATATTAATTATAAGGAGAAACTAGGTGTGGGTTATACGGACAATTTCTTTATTATCCTTACAATTTTTTTTTGTAAAGAAATTGAATCAGTCATCAGCAACAACACAAGAATGTCCACCATCACCACTGTTGTTCAATATTGTACTAGAAATCCTAGCCAGAGCAATTAGGCAAGAAAAAGAAATAAAAGGCATCCGTGTTGGGAAGGAAGCATTTCCCTATTTGCAGATGACATGATCTGATATTTAGAAAATCCTGAATTATCCACCATCAAGTTACTAGAACTAAAAAATGAATTCAGCAAAGTGGTGGGGTACAAGATTAAAATGCAAAAGTCAGTGGTGTTTCTATACACTAGTAATTAACAATATGAAGAGGAAATAAAAAATAGTTACATTTTACAATAGCAACTAAGAGAACCAAATATCTAAATTTAAATTTAGCCAAAGATGTAAAGGACTTGTACAAGGAAAACTACAAAACTTTGCTAAAGAAATCAGAGAAGACATAAAAAAACAAAAAAACGGAAGGACATTCTGTTTGTGGTTTGAGAGTAAGTATTCTTATGATGCCATTCTAATCAAAACAATTTACATATTCAAGGCAATCCCATCCTCTATCACTAAATTTTATGGAAGTGTAAAGGGCCACAAATAGCCAAACTCATCTTGAAAAAGAATTCTGAAGTTGGAGGACTCAAAGTTTCCTAATTTAAAATGTATTACAAAGCTAGAGTAAGCAAAACAAATGGTAGTGGCAAAAGGACTTTGACCAATAAGCTCGTGATAAGCTGCTCAATGTAATTAGCGATTAGGAAAATGCAAATCAATACCACAATGACATACCATTTCACACTCAGCAGAATGCTTGCTCTTTAGAAAAAAGAAAATAATAAGTGTTGGAGAGGATGGGATAAGGAGAAATAATAAAACTTCTTTATTGTTAGAGAGGATGTAAAATGGTGTAGCTGCTGTGGTGCAGTTTGGAGGTTCCTCAGAAAGTTAAATAAAGAATTATCATATGACTAGGCAATACACAAAATGATTGACAGCAGGGAATCAAACAGATACTTCCATACCTATGTTCATAGCAGTATTATTTACAGATTCCAAGAGATGGATGCAATCCAAATATAATTCACAGATGAATAGATAAACAAAATGTGGTATTTACTAACAATAGAATATTATTGAGTTATAAAAAGGAATGAAGCTCTCATACATGAGACAATGTGGATGAACATTAAGGGCATTATGTTGTGTGAACTAAGCCAGGTAAAAAAGTACAAATATTACCTGATCATAATCAGCTAATATGATCATGCAAGATCATGCTCAAGCTGATATGAAGTACTTAGAATAAGAAAATTCATAGAGACAGTATTTAGAATACTGGTTACCAAGGGTTGGCATGGAGGTAAGGATGTGAGAGTTATTGCTTAATTGGTACTGAATTTCTGTTTGGGGTGATGGAAATTTTTGGTAATGGATAATGGTGATGGTAGGACAACACTATGAATATAATTAACACAACTGTGTTATATATTTGGATGTGGTTAAAAGGAGAAATATAGAGTAGTGTATATATGTTATTAGAATAAGATTTTCTTTAAGAAAAATAACATAGGACTGCACAAAAGAAATAGTGAACCCATAATATAAGCTTTGACCTATAGTTAATAGTACAAATAAAATACTATTGTTTCATCAATTTTAACAATTGTATCACATGAAGGCAAAGTGCTAAAATATGGAAAACTGCATGTGTGAGGAGGAGTATATGGGAACCCTGGATTTTCTGCATGATTTTTCAGTAAACCTACAAATTTTTCTAATAAAAAAATTAGGAACACCAATAATTTTACTTCATGGGTAAATATAAAAAACTGTATAATGTATTCACTCTTATAACTTATAAATAGACCATTTCTTCATAAAGCAATATTATAAAATTATATTGCTGGGATTAAAATATATAAATATATAATTTGTATAACAAGAACCACATAAAAGAAGGAAATGAGAGAAGTGCTATACTGTGGAAAACTTATTGTATTTCATTGAAATTAGTATAGTATTAATCTGAATTAGATTGTTTTGCATTAAAATGGTAATTGAAAACCTTAGGAAAATACAGTAAAATAAACCAAAAAGGAATATAATGGTACACTAGGAAATATTTATTTAACACAAAAGATGGCAGTAATCTAGGTGTAGAGAATCTAAAAGACATAAGACAGATATTTGACAGCAAAATGACAGATGTAAATACTACCACATCAGTAATTATATTACATGAGAATGGATTAATCACTCTAATCAAAGGGCATATTGGAAAAATGAATTAAAAGAGCATGACTTCTCATACTTGAGTACTGAATGTGAACAAACCCTTGACTTCTTTCTCTTATCCATGCAGCCCCCCAAGAGAAAACATTCCACATCCCCCTTCAACCTTTTTCCTTCCAACCTCACTGCCCCATCCTAGTCTGTATCAATTATCATCACTTACCCACATCAATTCATTAACAGTCCAGCTGGTCATTTTGGATCTAACCTGATACAGTCTACTCATAACTATAAAAATTAATTTTCAAGAAAGAAACTTTATTTAAGCCTTCTACTTAAATTCTTCAATAATTCCCTGCTGCTTTTTCTTAGGATAAAATTCATAACTCTTCCAAGGTTTACAAGTTTCCTTGTATAGGTTTTTAGCATTTTGTCTCTTTCCCTCAACACTCCAGATAGGCTGAACTTCTTTTGGTTCTTTAATTCTACGTGAATCTCTGCTTCATACAGACCATTCCCTCTGAAATGCATCTGATTCCAGCTTAAATATCCCTGTCTCAGAATTACTTTCTTTACATCACTTCTACATTCAGGCCCTTTGCTTTTTGTTTCCAAGTTATCACATGAGTCCTCTGTATGATACTTTTCACAGTTTGCTGTAATCACTCATTAAACTATGTCCTTCTAGTTAGTCTCTAAATCTGTGAAGACAGAATAGTTTGGTCTTATTCACCAGTACATCCCCATCAATTAGTACAGTCCTGGTATTTCTTAAATGGATGAATGCAGTATTTAAAGCCAGGTGTATTTTATAGCAAAATGCTCCTACTCTTTTCATCTCTTTCTAGTTATCATACGCTAATAAATATAAGTTTCATTTTAGATAGAGAATAAGAAGTATTCCACTTTTTCTTTAAAATATGGTACCATTGAGATATGTAAAAGAATTTGAGAAATAAATGCCCATCTCTGTAACAGGATACTTAATAAATCATGAGAAAATCAGAGTGGTTCAAAATAAATGTCTCTCATCTTTTATCTTCAACCTTAAGGAAAATACCATTTTAACGACTGTATTTACTCTCTTAACCTCAAGAGCTGTGTGTGACTCCTGTTGAAGTCAGTTAAAATATAGTGACTACATTGTTGGCTCAAGGATGTTGTGTTTTTTTTTTTCTCTTCCTATAATTGATTCTTCTTTGCACACCTCTTGGTCATTTAGCAGTTGAGTTCCTATTTTTAAAGGACTTCCTTTCCAGGATTTTTTGTATTTCCTGACAACTCCTGGCTTATAAATTTGTCCTTCAGTTTTACTGACTGTGCAGATGCAATAGTAGGACAGTCAAAGTACTCCCCCATTGGCTTTGATTTATAACAAAGCTGTCTTCTCTGCTGCCATATTTGAACATGAGGTAAGATGTCAATTTTCCATCTTCTAACTTTCTTCTAAACACACATGTCCTCCCAATTACTTGTTTTCTCCCTTTGACTATTATTATATTTCCTTTAAAGAACAAATATTATTGCATTTTGTTTTCTTCCTTGGAGAATTAGAGGAAATTAAGTTAGGAACAGTTGGGAATAAGAAGTGTATATGGAAGCGAAGGCTAGAAATTTATAATTATTTTGTGGTTTTCATTTCACTAATTCAGACTTTCTGTGGAATTTAAATGGTAAAATGATATGTAGAATTTTGGAGGTGCATATGGTGCTGAGGTTAAGAGAATGAATGCTGATGTCATATTGCAAGGCTTCTGATCTATTCTCCCAAATTATTAATGTGTGATTGTAAGCAAATCAGGTAACTTCTCTGGGTCTTGTCTTCATAAAGCATATGATAACTATACCAATTTTATAAGGTTGTTGTTAAGATTACATTAGATAATCATTTAGCACATTGCCTTGTATTAAATACATTTTGGCCAATATTTGAATGGCAAACATCTTCAAATTCATATCGTATATACAAATCACTAATAAACAGCTTCCAAGAAAAATGTGTTTTTGCATGATTATCTACTGCAGATAATTTATATTTTTAATTTTCTCATTCTGTTTTAATCTCATATAGCTCCCTTAAAGATTTATGCTGACACTGCATGAGAACACCCTATTATTTGAACAAACTTGCTCTGGAGCTTCTCCGGTTCTTTTTACTCTTTGGCTGTGTGCTTCCCAAAATCTCTGTCTGTCTTCTAAAAACCTGATGACTTTAAAGGAAGAAAAAGGGACTATAGGGAACAGGTAAAAGTTACAGCAATACATGAGTTCTGAATCTGCTACAATAAAATAATTTGGAACTAAAGAACTAATAGTACAGGGAAGAAAATCTGGTTGTACTGGGCCCCAAACAAACTACCTGGAAGAAGAATAGGGTATTAGGAGCTTATCCCTGACCAAGAGTAAAGTTTGGTTGAAGTCACAGCTTCAGATTTTCCTAATCTTAAAAATGTATCTAGATGAATTATTTAATTAAGTCTCAGTTTTTTCTTTTGTGGGGTGAGGGTTAATGATACAGTTATTGTAATAAATAATAGGTGAAAATACCCAGAAATATTGGCTGTATAATTCTATAACATGAAACTTATTCCCTGGTATCAATATACTCATTGAGATATTAAAATCATACACATATCCAAAACCCATTTCATCCATATATTCTTCTCAGTCAATGCAAATCATTCTCATCTCACCCTTCTGTGAAATCAAAGAATATCCTATTTATATAACCCATGTGAAATTAAAAGGGTTTTGCCATTTACTATCTATGAGGACTTGGACAATTCACTTCACTATCATTTTTCATATCTGTAAAATGGAAACTGTGATAGTATGAATTTGGTAGGATTGTTTTTAGGATAAAATGGAATAATAAATATGAGTCAATTTGTATTGTTTGGTAAGAGTTCTAGAAATAGACATGATATCATTGGTATTATCAATTTTATTGATTTTCCATACTGTACATTCTCTTATTTTATGTACCTATCACCAGATTATTCAATTTTCCGTGTAAGTACCATTTTCTTTTTTTTTTTTTTTAATTAATTTTTTTTATTGACTTTGTAATAATGTTACATTAAAAATATATATGTGAGGTCCCATTCATCCCCACCCCCCCCACCCCCTCTCTCCCCCCCCAACAACACTCGTTTCCATCATCATGACACATCCATTGGATTTGGTAAGTACATCTTTGGGCACCTCTGCACCTTATAGACAATGGTCCACATCATGGCCCCCACTCTCCTCCATTCCATCTAGTGGGCCCTATGAGGATTTACAATGTCCGGTGATTACCTCTGAGGCACCATCCAGGGCAGCTCCATGTCCCAAAGACGCCTCCATCTCTCATCTCCTCCTGCCCTTCCCCATACCCATCGTCCACCATGTCCACTTTTCCCAATTCCATGCCACCTCTTCTATGTGGACATTGGATTGGTTGTGTCCATTGCACCTCTATGTCAAGAGGAGGCTCAGATTCCACATGGATGCTGGATGCAGTCCTCCCATTTTCAGTTGTAATCACTCTAGGCTCCACGGTGTGGTGATTGTCCTTCTTCAACTCCATCTTAGCTGAGTGTGGTAAGTCCAATAAATCAGATTGTAGGTGCTGGAGTCTGTTGAGGCTCAGGACCTGGCTATCACATTGTCGGTCCAGAGATTCAAATCCCCTAAATATATCTTAAACCCCAACGTTAACTGCACCTCCGGCACATTAGCATGAAAGACTTATGAAGGGAGATCCCATCTGAGTCCAGATTCATCACACATACACACCATTTCCAAAGAGGGGCCATCTGCCCTGATAGTTAACCCCATCGGCCATGACCATAACTCTCATGGGTCTCTTTAGCCTTCAAAGGAACCATTATCTGGGGGTTGTATCTGCTTTATCTGTCTCTCTGACTCTGCTCAGTTGTGCATGAGGGCAATCCTTCTGCCAGCCTCCAGACTCTTTTTTAGAAACTCGTAGCCATATAAACTCATTTCTCCTTTCCTTTTCCCCCTTACTTTAGGTCAAACAGCATTTTAAAGTCATGGTATTTTATGTAGACATGGATATTCTGCTGATCCGCATTGAACCTTCCGTATAAGGTCCTTTTCCAGTTGCATCATCAGTTGGTATTTGATAGTGGTCCCTCGTTGCCAGGGAGGCTCATCCCCGGGTGTCATGTCCCACGCTGGAGGGAAGGCATTGCATTTACATGCTGAGTTTGGCTTCGAGACTGGCCACATTTGAGTAACATGAAGGCTGACAGGAGGAAATTCCCAGGCACAATGTTGCTCTAGGCCTTGTTCTTATTTTAGGTTTATCAGCTCACAAGCATAGTCATTAGCATCAGGGGCTCACCGTTGAACCCTCACTCCCTCCCGGTCCCCGCCGCTGTACCTGGGAGACTGTCGCTGCTCCCCTAGGGACCACGACAGAGCACCACTGGCCAGGAACCCAGTACCCCCCCTGCTGTGGTTTCCAATTGTTGCCACCATGAGTATATCCAATCATTACCATGCACCCTGGACATATGTTCTGTATAGCTCCCTGTCAGCCATATATCACCTGTCATTGGTATCCCATACCAGTATTCCTCCTTTGCCATTGTTGAAACACTCTGTGATCCAGAACTCCCCGAAATTTGAGGCCCAATATAATGTCATGGTCCCTTACTAGGGAATGGCATATAGCGATGGGTTTAAAGGATAGATAAAGAACTTGGATAAAGTTAAATAAAGAACTTAGATAAAGAATGTTGACTTGAAAAAATTTCCACATCCTATCCTTTCCCCCCCCCCCCAATTATTCAGCATTTCTTCATAGGAGTCCTAGACCACAGCAATGCATATATACAATATACAGCACTCCCATACATCCATCACAAAACCTTTTCCCTTCCACAGCGATACTCTTACACCCTATTCACATCATATTTACTTAAAGTGATGTACAGAGTCTGAGACATTAGCTTTCTAACAAGGTAATATCTGTGCTTACATTATGGTGCATACTTTAGGATACACAGTTCTTTACATTTTTAGTTATCCTATGTTTTACATTATGGTTTACATTATCAGTCTATCATCTCCTATATGTTATGGTGTAATATTACATGTTTTATATCCATCCTTGTGTACTCTCAAGAAACTCCTCTCTTGCCCCCCATTTACTTTGGTTCCACACATTTAGCGTCCATTTTCCCTTCCACCTTGGTGCCCACAGTGACAGCCAACCTCCGTTTCCTGAGGAGCCACTTCCAGAGATAGATGGAATAGTGTTCAGGGCCTAACCTGCTCAACTGCCCCAATGCCCTGGGGGCCACCCTTTCTCTCGAGGGATAGAGTTCCCTCTATTTGGTGGCATCAGTCCTCCCCAGGATGTGGGTCCACCCCCACTCTCACTACTTGGGATTCTACCCCATGGTGTCACCCACTCTGGCAGAATGAGCATTTAGACATTCCCCAGGAGCCCGTCCTGCTTCAGACCCTCCCCTCCGAGCATTCTAAACAGGTAACCCTCTTTATTATATTTTGTTATGATTTTCTCGGCATTTTACTCTCCACCACCTCCTGTCCCTCTCCTGTGTTCGTATGCTACCCCTCCCTCCCCCCACTTTTGGGCACCGTTACCCAACCGTCCCTCCCCAGCCACCCTCAAACCCGTAAAGCCCCAACAAAAGGTAACCCCTTGCCCCCATTTTATCTCTTCTTTGTGTTCATACTTACCACCCTCTCGTCTTAAATTGCACCCCTGCAGACATCGGCTCATATCCTTCCTCCACCCTCCGATTTCCTGTAAGCCTATCGTTCAGTCTCTTGCTATCTAGGGCAGCTTGGTTATTTCATATCATTGAGGTCATGTAGTATTTGTCCTTCAATGTCTGGGTTGCTTCACTCAACATAAGGTTCTCAAGATTCATCCATGTTATCACATGTGTTTGTAGTGTGTTTGTTCTTACAGCCGAGTAGTATTCCATTGTGTGTATATACCACATTTTATTGATCCACTCATCTGTTGATGGGCATTTGGGTTGATTCCAACTTTTGGCAATAGTGAACAATGCTGCTATGAACATTGGTGTACATATATCGGTTTGTGTCCTTGTTTTCAGTTCTGCTGGGTATATACCCAGTAGTGGTATTGCTGGGTCATATGGCAAATCTATGGCTAGTTTTTTGAGAAACCGCCCTACTGTCCTCCAGAATGGTTGGATCCTTCTGCATTCCCACCAGCAGTGGATGAGTGTTCCCCTTCCTTCACATCCTCTCCAGCACTTGTATTCTTCTGTTTTTTTCATAGCTGCCAATCTTATGGGTGTAAGATGGTATCTCATTGTAGTTTTGATTTGCATTTCCCTGATAGCTAGAGATTTGGAACATTTTTTCATGTGCTTTCTTGCCATTTGTATTTCTTCTTCGGAGAAGTGTCTGTTTAAGTCTTTTTCCCATTTTTTAAATGGGTTGTTTATCTTTTTATTTTCAAGATATAGGAGTTCTTTATATATGCAAGTTATAAGTTTCTTATCAGATATATGATTGCCAAATATTTTCTCCCACTGTGTGGGCTCCCTTTTTACTTTCTTGACAAACTCCTTTGAGGTGCAGAAGGCTTTAATTTTGAGGAAGTCCCATTTATCTATTAGTTCTTTTGCTGCTCGTGCTTTTGGTGAGATATTCATAAATCCATTTCCTATTACTAGGTCCTGTAGATGTTTCCCTACACTGCTTTCTAAGGTTTTTATGGTCTTGGCTCTTATATTTAGGTCTTTGATCCATCTTGAGTTGATCTTTGTATAAGGTGTGAGATGGTAATCCTCTTTCATTCTTCTACATATGGCTATCCAGTTCTCCAGACACCATTTGTTGAATAGGCCACTCTCTCCCAATTGAGAGGGTTTGGTGGGTTTATCGAATATTATGTGGCTGTATATGTGAGGTTCTATATCAGAGGTTTCAATTCGATTCCATTGGTCTATGTGTCTCTCTTTATGCCAATACCATGCTGTTTTCACCACCGTAGCTTTATAGTATGTTTTGAAGTCAGGTAGTGTGATTCCTCCAATTTCGTTTTTCTTTTTCAGTATGTCTTTGGCTATTCGGGGTCTCTTTCCTTTCCAAATAAATTTCATAGTTAGTTTTTCTAGTTCCTTAAAGAATGCTGCGTTGATTTTTATTGGGATTGCATTGAATGTGTAGATCAGTTTTGGTAGGATAGACATCTTAATAATGTTCAGTCTTCCTATCCATGAACAAGGAATAGTCTTCCATTTATTTAGGTCTTCTTTGATTTCCTTGAACAATCTTGTATAATTCTCGTTGTATAAGTTCTTTACCTCTTTAGTTAAATTTATTCCTAAGTATTTGATTTTTTTATTTACTATTGTGAATGGTATTTGTTTCTTGATTTCCTCCTGATCTTGCTCATTATTGGTGTACAGAAATGCTACTGATTTTTGCGCATTGATCTTATAACCTGCGACTTTACTAAACTCATTTATGAGTTCTAGAATCTTCGTTGTAGATCTCTCAGGGTTTTCTATGTATAGGATCATGTCATCTGCAAATAATGAAATTTTGACTTCTTCCTTTCCAATTTGAATGCCTTTTATTTCTGGTTCTTGCCTCAGTGCTCGTGCAAGTACTTCTAAGACAATGTTAAATAGGAGCGGAGACAGTGGGCATCCTTGTCTTGTTCCTGAGTTTAGAGGGAAGGAGTCTAGGATTTCTCCATTGTAAACAATATTGGCTTTAGGTTTTTCATATATACTCTTTATCATGTTCAAAAAATTCCCTTGTATTCCAATCTTTTGGAGTGTTTTTATCAAGAAAGGGTGCTGTATTTTGTCAAATGCTTTTTCTGCATCAATAGATATAATCATGTGATTTTTTTCCTTCAATCTGTTTATATGGTGTATTACGTTGATTGATTTTCTTATGTTGAACCATCCTTGCATACCTGGGATGAATCCCACTTGGTCGTGGTGTATAATACGTTTAATGTGTTGTTGAATACGATTAGCAAGTATTTTGTTGAGTATTTTTGCGTCTAGGTTCATTAGAGAAATTGGTCTGTAATTTTCCTTTCTTGTGATGTCTTTGTTTGGCTTTGGTACTAGGGTAATGTTGGCATCATAGAAGGAGTTGGGTAATGTTCTTTCCGTTTCGATGTTTTGGAATAGTTTCAGCAGAATTGGTGTCAGTTCTTTCCGGAATGTTTTGTAGAATTCACCTGTGAAACCATCTGGCCCTGGGCTCTTCTTAGTTGGGAGATTTTTGATAACTGATTCTATCTCTCTGCTTGTGATTGGTTTGTTAAGATCATCAATTTCTTCTTTTGTCAATATGGGCTGCTTATGTGTTTCTAGGAATTTGTCCATTTCCTCTAGATTGTCATTTTTGTTGGAATATAGTTTTTCAAAATATCCTCTTATGATAGTCTTTATTTCTGTGGGGTCAGTGGTGATATCGCCTTTCTCATTTCTTATTTTGTGTATTTGCATCTTCTCTCTTTTTTTCTTTGTTAGTGTTGCTAAAGGTTTGTCAATTTTGTTAATCTTCTCAAAAAACCAGCTCTTGGTTTTGTTTATCTGTTCAAGTGCTTTCTTATTTTCTATTTCATTTAGTTCTGCTCTTATCTTTGTTATTTCCTTCCTTCTTCTTCCTGTTGGGTTACTTTGTTGTTGTTTTTCTAGTTCCTTCAAATGTGCAGTTAGTTCTTCAATTTTTGCTCTTTCTTCTTTTTTGATATATGAATTTATGGCTATAAACTTCCCTCTCAGTACTGCTTTTGCTGCATCCCATAAATTTTGGTATGTTGTGTTGTCATTATCATTTGTTTCAAGGTAGTCATTGATTTCTTTTGAGATTTCCTCTTTGACCCACTGTTTTTCTAAGAGTGTGCTGTTTAATTTCCAAATCGTGGGGTGAAATCTGGGCTTCTGTCCCTTGCAAATCTCCAGCTTGACTCCACTGTGGTCAGAGATAATGTTTTGTATGATTTCAATCTTTCTGAATTCGTTCAGCCTTTCTTTGTGGCCTAGCATATGATCTATCTTGGAGAATGATCCATGTGCGCTTGAGAAAAATGTATATCCTGCTGTGTTTGGGTGTAGCGATCTATATATGTCTATTAGATCGAGCTCCTCTAATATACTATTCAGATGTTTTGTTTCTTTGGTGATTCTCTTTTGAGATGTTCTGTCCAGATTTGATAGTGGTGTATTGAAATCCCCCACTATAATTGTAGATGTATCTATACTTTCACTTAGTTTTTCCAGCGTTTGCCTGACGTATTTAGAGGCACCCTTGTTAGGGGCATAGATATTTATGATTGTTCGATCTTCTTGACAGATTTTCCCTTTCACTAAAATGTAGTATCCTTCTTTGTCTCTCACAATTGTTTCACATTTAAAGTCTATTTTGTCTGATATTAATATAGCTACTCCTGCCTTTTTTTGGTTATTGTTAGCTTGTATGATTGTTTTCCAGCCATTCACTTTCAGTCTCCATGCGTCTCTGGGTCTAAGATGTGTCTCTTGTAGACAGCATATGGATGGGTCATATTTCCTTATCCAATGTCCCAGTCTGAATCTTTTGATAGGTGAGTTTAATCCGTTGACATTCAGTGTTATTACTATCAAGGAATTATTTGTGTTAGCCATATTTTGATTGGATTTGTGTTTGTCATATTTTGTTTGTATATATTTTTTTGTCTTTTTTGTTGTTGTTGTTGGTCTTATACTCTCCTCCAACTTTGCCTTTCCTGTTTTTTCCTTTCTTCCTGCAGAACTCCCTTTAGAATTTCTTGAAGGGGAGGTTTCTTGTTGGTATACTCTTTCAGTTTCTGTTTGTCTGTGAATATTTTGAACTCTCCATCATGTTTGAATGCTAGTTTAGCTGGATAGAGTATTCTTGGTTGGAAGTTCTTTTCCTTTAGTACCTTGACTATATCATACCACTGTCTTCTTGCCTCCATGGTTTCAGATGAGAAATCAGCACTTAATCTAATTGAGCTTCCCTTGTATGTGATGGTTTTCTTTTCTCTTGCTGCTTTTAGGATTTTCTCTTTGTCTTGAGCCTTGGATAATTTGATAAGTATATGTCTTGGGGTGGGCCTGTTGGGGTTTATGACTTGTGGAGTGCGCTGTGCTTCTTGGATATGGACATCTGTCTCTTTCAGTAGATTTGGGAAGTTTTCAGCCATTATTTCCTGCAACACTCCTTCTGACCCCTTTCCCTTCTCTTCACCTTCTGGAATGCCTATAATACGTATGTTTGAGCGTTTTGCATTGTCATTCAGGTCCCTAAATCCTAATTGGATTTTTTCTATCTTCTTATTGACCCCTTCTACTATCTGTTTGATTTCTGATGTACTGTCTTCCACATCACTAATTCTCTGCTCTGTCTCTTCTAGCCTGCTGATATTTGCTGCAAGTGTATTTTTGATTTCTTGAACTGTGGTGTTCATTCCCATCATATCTGTTATGTTTTTGCGTATGTCTGCAATTTCCCCTCCAAGTGATGTCTTCATGTTGTTAACCTCTTTCATTACTGCATCAAATTTGTCGGTGATAAATGTTCTGAGTTCTTTTATTGCTTGTGCCAAGTTTTGCTCCCCTTCGTGATTATTGGTTTGTTGATTGGATTCAGTCATGTTTTCCTGATTATTGGTTTGGTTTGTAGATTTTTGTTGCTTTCTGGTCATCTCTTTATTTTGTCGAATTTAATCAGTTCCTTAGCTTCTTTGTCTACTTTTGGAGGTTAATTAGTTGTTATTTTTGCATAGGTGTTATATCTTCTCTTTGTCACTTTTTTCTTCTTATTCAAGTTACTTGTTGTTGGTTAAGTTCACTTTAGAAGAAAGTATTAGTGTTGGGGAAAGGCAATTGTGTCAGCAAGGGAAAAGTGTAAAGTAGTATTAGTAATGTATGTTAACAAAGCAAGAATATGAGATCTGGGAGGATGGAGGTTAGATTCATGTAGATTGTATAGAGTTATAGCTGTAGGTAGAGTACCTTTTATGAAGTAGATGACTGAATATAGGCAGAATATGGTATGAACTACAAAGCTATTGTTTTCATGAGAGAGGGAAAAAGAAAAGAAAGGTAATAGTTTCAAGAGTGGATAACAGACAGAAAACAGGACAAAGGTATTAGAAATTAAGAGTTAGACAGTTTGTGGATCAAAGAATGGGAGGTGGGGGGTGGAATATAGGAGAGACAGTAGATGATAGTGGATATGAAGATGCAGGGGAAGGGGGATAGTGTAGGTAGCCTAAATCAGTTCACACAGAAATGAGGTAGTGGAGGATGGGAAAACCCAGTAAATATGAGGTGTTCCCTGTAGCACCTATTGTGTACTTGAATTAAAATAAAATAAGTGGAAAATGAGGGACAAGAGGGAAAGAGAAAACCGGAAAAAAAAAACACTAATTATAATAAAGAAAAAAAAGAAAGACAAGAAGAAAGAAAGAAAGAAAAAGAGGATAGGCACACGGTGGGGAACATATAGGGCGAAGAGAGATTCAGGTATACACGTGTCACAATTACAACACTATCTAAAACAACAAGCAAAGAAACCCCTAAATAACTGTATATATATATAAAAAAAAAAGGACTTTGGGGGGCACGCTAGGAGAAAAGACTAGAGGATAATGCAATATTAGCAATCAGGGCGTCAAAAAGAGTAGAAAATAAGATAAAGTGAAAATAAAAACAAAACAATATGAACCAATAAAGATAAAACGCCAACGTTAAGGTCCAGAGCACTCAAGGACCCCAGGTAGACCCCAGGGCGTGATGGATTCGGGGGTGGAAAGTCTGAGACACTGAAGACTCAAGAGGTGTGAGTCTGGGGTGTGGACCGCCAGAGTCCAGGGGACCCAGACCTGGCAACCTCAAGTCTGGTCCACAGAAAGCTTAGGAGCCCCGCAGTGCAACACAGCCCTCAGGGATCCCCGTAGCTGGGTGCCAGCCCCGTGGGGGAAGCCAGATCGGCGAATTCTATATTGAATGTCTGATCTCTGAAATTCACCTAACTCCTCAGGGTATCAGCCTTTGGACAGCTCGCTCCCTGTGCTCCCACGCAACGGCCACTTGAGGGCGCCTCTACACCACGGCCAGTTCAATGACCCAGATCCCAAGCCCCGCCGGGTGGGGTGGGCTTCAGCTGGAAACGCCGAAAACAGACTCTAAGATCCTAAATCCCAAACTTCGCAAAATATTCCCCAATCTGCTTCCAGACGTGTCCTCCTCCCTCACTGCACCCTACAACAGTCTCCCAATTGTATCCCCTTATTGTCCAAAATCCAATTCCGTTGCAGATCGGCAGCCGGACCTGTGGGGATGGGGCTCCAGGCGGAAGCCCCCCTGTCCGGAGGCTAAAACGTCCCCCGCTTCACAGGGAAACACCGTCTGTCTCCGCAAATCAATCTGCAAAGGAGTCTTGTCCCAACAATCCCTCACCAGCCAGCCCAGTATCCGCGAATTTTTCAGCACCACAAAGCCTCTAGAATGAGTTAAAAAAAAACAAAAACCCTGGCCGCCGCGGCTCCGGAGCTTCCGGAGCGCCCGCTACCGCGGCTCCGCCCACCCAAGGAGGGAACTTCCCGCGCCCAGCTGGGACCTCCGTTTATATATTATAGACGTATCCTCTCTGTTACCTTCCCACCGAATTGACGTCCAGACACCTTCCAACCAGCAAAAATCCCCGAAACAGCGCGGTCCCAAAGAGCCTTCAACGCTGCCCAGCCGCCCCCTGCAGAGACACTACCAGGCAAGCTCACGCTGCCACCATCTTGCCGGAAAAACCTGTAAGTACCATTTTCAACTACATTATGAACTTTTAGGTAAAGGATCTGTTTCTCACTATCAGCTAGTAAATTAAAATTTTAAATAATGTGTAATAAAACTATGGAAAACAGAGTACAGTATACACGCATAGAAAAGGTAGAAAGAGAGTTAGGATGGTGTGCAGGAGCTGGCTCTTCTCACCTAGCACTGGATTGTGAACACTAATTGTAAAATATTCTAGATTTATAAGCCAATCCATGTCATGTGTAGCTTTAAATTGTATTTAATTGTATTATACCAAGACAATATGTAAAATTTACTGTCCTAGTTTGTCAGGGCTGCTATGACAAAAACCACAAACTGGTTGGCTTAAAAATTCAGAAATTTAATATCTCACAGTTTGGAGGCTAAAGGTCCAAAATCAAGGTATCAACAGTCCATGCCTTCTTCACGTTTTTTACCGTTATCATAGTGTCTTGCTAGAAATCAGTCTCTGCTTCAGTCACCTGGTGATCTGTCTTTTTCTCTGATCTCCTAAGGCTTGTTCTTCATGTCCAAATTTCCTGTAGGATCTGGTAAGATCTTATTTACAGATGAGTTCTCACCCACAGGACCAGGGGTTCAGGTTTCAACTTGTCTTTGTGAGAGGCAAAATTCAGTCTAGCCCAGCTACAAATTGGGCATTTTCCCTCCAAGAGATGGGTTATAAAAACATTTAACAAACATATGGTGTATGAATGCATTGTATAACTGCCTGATTGATTGATGGATTGAGTGAATGATTTCTTTAAATTCTTAATTTCATTAACATGGTAATTTGTGACAAACTTTAAATTATATCATTGTAGCACTAAAGAATACAGAAATCATGTTTTTGTAAATGTGACAATATTTTCCTAGAATTTAATAAAAGCTAATTTTCATTTACATATTCTTAAGTCATATATGTGGGGTCAAAAGAAGCTGAGGGTTATGTCAATTTTCAGACAAAAATCACAGCACATCAACTTTGACCACAAATTGCCTATATAATTTTCAAGCTATTATTTAGTCAGTGTTATTGTCACTAAAAGTATGTCTAGATAAAAAGAAAACAAAAATTTACATTTTCTTAATTGTCCTGTTACTTAAAGTGATTATGTATGTATATATCTAATTTATTGTTACCAAGTAATTGGATCTACCTGCTTGTAGAGGTTTATAGAAGTAAAGAAAAGACATACATTAATTAGTTGTTTACAAAATGAATTAAGAATTCTGAAAAACCTAGACTAATTTTAAACTTTTGCTCATTTAATTTTCTTATCAAATACATCTTTCAATGACATACTAAATTTACAAGAAACTAAATACATTTTACATGGTTAATATGACATCCTGTATGTGGCTTCACACTGAAAATATTAGTCTTATTGTTTAGTTGCAGTAAAGGAGACTATTTCTTAGGTATTCTTTCATTTATTAAGTTTTTTGTCATGAATCACAATGACAAATACCAATAATATTTTAGACATTTGGTTCCAAAGCTGATGATTAAATAAAATAAAACAAAATCACAATAATTCCATTCATTTCCAAACTATATGCCCCATTTTCCCAATATTGCCCTTTTATCATGCCCTTCTTGTCCCTTTTGTAGCTCCCCATAATGCCCAGCACAAGTCATTAAAATATTTCCTTCCAAAATATTTCCTTCTCAGACTGTAATACTGTTTTATTGAGCCATTGTGCACTAAGTGTCTAGTAGTGTTAGAGGTGAGATCAATAGAAAGGATATCTCTCATCTCTTCTATTGCCTTAGGTCATAACACAGCTGAAGGACTTGCTTTAAAGCAGGTAATAGAGATGAAGTTGTCATCATTCATGTATTCAGCATGCTATTGTCATCAACAGTGAAAAATGTTCTAATTTAAGGACATGAAGAAGTCTATGTCCAACAGAATTAGGACAAAATATCTTTCACCATAGGCAGTTCATAAATTTTAAATATACTCCACCTGTCTTGGATTCTGCTTAGTTTTGCAAATAAACTTCTAAAGGTTTATACTTGCCAAAAGAAATGAATAAATTTGTAAAGTATGGATAGGGCGTCCACCTACCACATGGGAGGTCCGCGGTTCAAATCCAGGGCCTCCTTGACCCGTGTGGAGCTGGCCCATGCGCAGTGCTGATGCGTGCAAGGAGTTCCATGCCACACAGGGGTGTCCCCCACGGAGGGGAGCCCCACACACAAGAAGTGTGCCCTGTAAGGAGAGCCGCCCAGCATGAAAGAAAGTGCAGCCTGCCCAAGAATGGTGCCTCACACACAGAGAGCTGACACAACAAGATGATGCAACAAAAAGAAACACAGATTTCCAATGCCGCTGATAAGGATAGAAGCAGTCACAGAAGAACACACAACGAATGGACACAGAGAGCAGACAATTGGGGGGGGAGGGGGAGGAGAGAAAAAAAAATAGATGAATGAAAAAATCAGTTTGATTTTCATTAAGGCCCCAATAAATAGTTTACATTATACAAACAATAACAATCCAAAGAAAAGTTTATAATCCAAATGTTTATATGAAAATAATTTTCATAATGAGTTTTCCAAGGTATAAAATATTATAGATAATGCTTTAGCTAGTTTAACGTTTAAGAATATGAAACTAGAAAAAGGAAAAAAAAAATCCAAATAAATCAAAATGCTGAGTGAAGAATAATTTTGTGTGGAAAATGTATGTAGGGTGGCAATTTAAGTAATCCACTTTCCTCCTCTGGCTGTGGAATGCTAGAAGAATAAGAAAAGAAGACAGGGATAGGTTAGAGTTAATGGGAGATCAGCACTATATGGCTGTGTAAACTCTAAAGTTTCTTCCGAATTTTACAAGATTTCAAAAATGTCTTCCTGATTCTTTGGCCCTGCAGCTAATTCTTCCTTTCCCCAGAATTCTTATCCCTAGGTCTGTGGCAAATCTGCATATGACTTTATTCTTTCTATCCTGAATCAGTTAGAATCCAGTCAGGAAAGCAAATACATCAGTTATTATAACAGAGAAAATTTAGTAAATTACATGGTTCAAGAAGCATTGGAGGATTTAAAAGGCAAAGTCTGGTACTTAAAAACACATAGATTCTTCCACTTTATCATATATTTTGCCCATATGGACATTGGCTCACAACCTTCTTCTCCCTTTCTGTCTCCTGTAAATCTATCTTCTAGACTCTAGCTCTGTGAGTCTACTTAATTTGCTTAATTCATATCAGTGAGGTCATGTAGTACTTGTCCTTCAATGCCTGGCTTGCTTCACTCAACATAAGATTTTCAAGATTCATCCATGACTCCTGGGGATGAGCCTCCCTGGCATGAAGGGATTTACTACAAAATACCAACTAGCAATTAACCGGAAAAAGACCTTGGTGAACAGGGGTAAAAGGTGAAGACAAATGAGTTTGTATGTCTAAGAGACTTCAAAGCGAGTTGGGAGGTCATTCCAGAGGTTACACTTATGCATGTCTCAGCAGGAACTCCTTGACTGCCACAGTAAATATTGCCTCAAATGGCAGGACTCCTGAGGGCTCTGGAGACATCCAGACACTGTAAGTAGGGAAGACAGCTCAGGAGTTTGGCTTTGGGCCCAACTTTGGAATTTGTGCTCCTCAGTGTGACAGAGTTGGGCTCAGTTGTGGTTTCCCTACACATGGCTCTCCTGCCCCTTCTATTTGGACCTATAGTTAGTACTAGAGTTGATGGGTGTATGTCCAAGAGACTTAAATCTTTGGGCTGTCAATGTGCCAGCTGGGTCCTGAATACCAACCAATTTGCAACAACTACTCTCCAGTTCATTGTACTCACCCAGGACAACTAACAAGGAGATGATGATGAACAATGACCATCCCAAGGAGCAGAGAGAGAGTCTGGAACTGCAAGCAAGATAGTCCCATCCATCTGCCCCATGGCAAATAAGCCCCATCTCAATTAGAGGCGGAGTGGGCATCACCAACCAGAATCCTCAGGATCAGGGAATGAACAATAGACTAGAGTAGACTTACTGTTATTCTACTATAGATTTATTGTGATTCTTGGAATGGAAGAAATTTTATCATTGATGTGGAGGCAGTGGCCACTGGAGGTTCTGAGGGGAGGGAGAGGGAAAAATAAGTGTAATAGGAGGCATTTTTTGGATTGGGGAATTTTCCTGGAATGACATTGCAATGACAGATACAGGTCATTATATATCTTGTCATAACTTACAAACTTGTGCAGGAGAGAGTGTAAACTACAATGTAAACTATAATCCACACTCAGTGGCAAGGTTCCAAAATGTGTTCATCAATTGTACTCAATTAATGAAGGATGTTAATGTGGAAAATATGGGAGGGGAATGGAGTGGGACATACAGGAATCCCCTATTTATTTATTTTTTTGTAACATTTATTTAATCTTATTATTTAAAAAAAATAAAAAGTTTATATATTAAACAACAACAACAAAACCCGACATAGATAACATTTTAAAGAGCAGATATCAACTCTGAGGTTAAGGGAACAGGAACAGTGCATTTGGATTATTAGAAGGAGGTGTATGAAATCAGAGAACTCCATGTTTCTTAAACCCAGATCCCCAAGAGGAAAATGCTGTATATCTAGTACTGTTAACTGAGGAGATCAAGAATGCTTGGAGTCCCAAATACCATGGATCCAGATTTCTGAGGAAGAAGACAAAGTAGGCTGATGTTGAGATTCTGAAAAAAAAAATTAACGAAAATCCAAAATCAACAAAAATGTAATTCAAAACCAACAGAAGAGTAATTTAAGCAAGTCTTCAGGATCTCCAAATACTGGTATGTTTACTATGGTTGAGAAGATAGAAGAAAAAAAAAAAGAAAAGAATCTTCTCAGCCTTCCAGAAATTATATATGGATATTAAATTAAGACCTCAAAGAATGTATTTAAGAGTAGCTTAGATACAGTTAAAGAAATAATTAATAAACTGAAACAGGTTAGAAGAAAGTGTCTAAAATAAAACCTAGGAAAACAAAAAAAAAAGAAAATGCAGAAGAAAGAGAAAGTGTATAGGGGGAGTAGAAGCACTATGAAAATATCTAAATATATAAACTCTCAATAGAGAGGAGAAAAGACTTAAATATCTATTCCTTTAAAGGAACCAAAATATTATTGGATTAGTTTGTAGGACAATTTATATTTGGGACATTGCTGAAAACAATAGAGAAATCAATCAGCATTTAGAAGAGTTTAACAGCTAGGTCTGATCAAAGAAAGATAAGAGTCCTACCAAAACTGCTGTCATTCTAGAGTGACTGTGGCTAAACCCAAAGCTGCATATCCCTGAGAGGAATATCAGAGATTCATACTGTGGGGGACAAATAGAGTTCACTAGAATAATCCAACCAATCACTGAAGAGATAAATAAGCAAATAACAATAACAAGCCCATGGGGAGGGGCATATTCAGGGTTGCTACAATATATTATCCAGAATGTCCATTTTCCAACAAGTAAAATAAGGGAGGCAAAGAAACATGAAAGTATGACCCATTGTATTGGTTTCCTAGGTGTCATAACGAAGTACCACAAACTAGGTGGTTTAAAACAACAGAAATATATTGTCTCACAGTTCTGAAAACTAGAAGCCCTAAAGCAAAGTATGGACAGGGTCATGCTCTTTCCAGTGGCTGTAGGGAAGAAGTTTCCCTTATATTTCCCAGCTTCTGTTAGGCCCAGGCATTCCTTCCCTGTGGCGATATAACTCAAATCTTTGCCTCTGTCTCAAATGATCATCTTTTCACTGTGTGTCTCTGTCTCAATCTATGCCTCTTGTCTTCACATGACACTCTCCTCTTTGTATCTGCCTGTGTCTTTAAATATTCTTCTTCTTAAAAGGACACCAGTTGTATTGGAATATGATCTATCTTAATTCAGTTTGAACTTATCTTCACTAGTCACAACTTTAAAGATCAAATTTCCAAGTAAGTCACGTGGATGGGACTGTGGGCAGGACTTAAACATGTTTTCTGGTGGAAGATAAATTCAACACATAGATGGGGAAAAAACATGCAAAAAAAACTAACTATGAGAATCACTAGGTAGTGCATGTAAAGGTGGAGGACTTCAAATATATTCAGAGAAGTAAAAGAAACATGATTGAAGAAGCAAAAGTATATCGCAAAGCTAGAAAATAATAAAGAGGAGATGAAAAGTGCAATAACAAAGATTAAAAATTCACAAGGGAGTTTAACAGTAGATTTGACTGACAGAAGAAAGATTAAGCAAACTTGAAGATAGATAATAGAGATTATGCAAACTGAAGAAAAGAATGAAGAAAATTGAACAGCATCTCAGGTAAATGTGGAAAAACATTTGTGTAATAGCAACGTATTTTAATGAACAATTTCAAATTGCTACAATATTGAAAGAAATAAAAGCTGAAAATTCCTTATTTGATTTAAAAATAATAACCTACATAACCAGGACTCTTACTGAATTCCAAGTAGGATCAATGCAGAGATACACAGTCACATCAACCTAAAAAATGCAAGGATAAAAGCAATTCATCACTTAAAAGGGAACCCCAATAAGATTTACAACTGATTTCTCACATCAACAATGGAGATTAAAAAAAAGCAAGCTATATTCAGAGTGTTCAAAAAATAAAGCTGTCAACCAAGAATACTATATTCAGCAAAACTATCTGTAAAAAACCATAAAGGTTGAATAAAGATGTCCCCAGATAAAGAAAAAATGAGAAAATATGTTACTAGGAGCTCCACCTTACAAGAAATTCTAAAGGAAGTTCTTCAAGCTGAAAGTAATTGACACCAAATGACAATTTGAATTCACATGAAAAAATAAAGACAGTAAATAACAAAATGGGAGAAGAAAGTACTGTATTATCGATAGTGAATTTAAATGTAATGTATTAAACTCTTTAGTCAAAAGACAGAGATTGGACAGAATGCATAAAATAGCATGATCTACCTGTATACTGTCTATAAGAGACTCACCTGAAATCCAAAGAAATGAGTAGGTTGAAAGTGAAAGGATAGAAAAATATATACCATGCAAGTAGAGACCAAAAGAGGCTGGGATACTTATACTAAAATCAGATAAATAGATTTTGAGTCAAAAATGTTATGAAGGGCAAAGGCAGTCATTATAATATTGTCAAAGTGATCAATGAAGCAAGATGTAGCAATTATAAATATATGGGAATCTAACATCAAAGTCCCAAAATATGTAAAGCAAATGCAGACAGATTTGAAGGGAGAGATTCACAATTCTACACAAATAGGAGGTGACTTTAGAACACCACTTTCAATAATTGAACATCTAGTCAGAAGCTCAATAATGAAATTTAAAACTTGAATGACACACTAAACCAACTAGACCTATCAAACACATATATAACAATCCACTCAACAACAGCAGGATACCCATTCTTCTCAAGGGCATATAGATAGTTTTCCAAGATAGACTATCTACCTAATTATATGTTAGGTTACTCCAAAAATTCAAAAATGTTCAAATCATACAATATATCTTCTCTGACCACAACAGAATGAACTAGAAATCAATAAAAGAGGAAGAAAAGGAAAATTCACAAATATGTGGAAATCAAACAATTTCACAACCAATGAGTAAAAGGGGACACCACAAGAGAAAATTAGGAAATATCCTGTTGCGAATGAACATGAAATACAACATGCCAAAACTTATTGGATGCAGCAAAAGCAGTGCTAAGACGGAAATTAATCCATGGACTACAGTCAGTAGTTTACTTATAAAAATGTGCTATAATACAGAGAAAAATAGTTAAGAGATTCTTATAAAATCAGGAAATGTCTTAACTTTATGGAGGAGATGACATTTGTTATTAGGAGGACTCTTAAGGTTAATTTTCTATTTCCATATTTCTTGCACCAGGTTGTCATTATGACAGGTGTTTAAATGAAAAAATTGTGAAGTTGTAGATTTTGATTTGGAGCACTTCTTAGTAAATGTATCACAAAGAAAGTATAGAATAAAAAGAAGCCAGTGTGGCAAATTTCAGGAAGAAATGAGCAACAATAGCAAAAGCTACAAAGTGATCAAATAAAGTAAAAACTGAAGTTTCCTTGATAGACTTCTTAAAGGACTGTAAATTGGTTAATCATCTAAGAAAGCAACTTATCAGTGCGTATGAATAGCATGAAAATTGTTCTTCGAATTAGACCCAAGAATTATTTACTTGTGAACATGATTTATGGAAATAATTCCAAGTTTATTTATATAGTATATACTTGGAACACTTAAAGCGTCCAACACTAGACGGTGTTATGGCATAACTGCCAATGAAAATATCTTAGCCAAAATCTCAATTTCAAAATAGTAGTATTTTGGTTTATTATTTGCTATATTGTATTTTCAAGAATTTGGAAAACAATCAAAACATGAACAATTTAAAGAATGCCTTGAATGATTTTTCATATGTAATCTCTGAATTTACATTTAGTGTGTGTGTGTCTAACATATATATATATTATAGTGGAAAGTGCTGTATTTTCATAGATTGAACGATAGACTTTATTATTATCAATAACAGTAAGATAACCAAATTATACTAGAAGGCACTTCTCTAAGGAAAATCCATCAAACTGGCTTGTTATGTGAGTCAGGTTATATATATACACACACACACACACTCAGCTGTAGGGATCCTTCTAAACTTAAGTATATTCAGCAATATTACTCTTTGACAGGGAACACAATAATAAAGAGAAGTAGAGAGGAAGGATGAGACTAACTGTTTTAAATAAAGTCTGGAATTGCAGTTTCTTTTTTAAATATATTTGTATTGAAGTATATCATTCATAAATGAACATGCATAAACAATAAGTTTGTTAACTTACAAGATAAACACGTATAACATCATACCGAGGTCCTATACATCACCCCTGCACCAACACCATGAATTGTTGTGATATATTTGTTACAATCTATGCAAGAGCATTGTCAAAATACTATTACTAACCATAGTCCTTATCTTACATTTAGTGTATTTTCCCCGAATCCGCACTATTTTTTAAAAATATATTTTTATTACAGAGGTTGTGAACTTATAAAACAGTAATTTACATGTGTAGAATTCTCAAAAAACACCACTTCAACAATACACTACATGGTGGTGGAATATGTATTACAAATCACTAGATAATAGCATCAGACTATTACATCATATAGACACTTTTAGGAGTTAGATCCCATTCGATGAATGCCTATCTTCTAATGCTTTTGTTGTATATTTTCAACCAAATATAATCATATTATAGTTTGTGAAGAAGAGTTCAGCACTATGCATGCTTTCTGAGACACAGATATCCCTTTATCAGAATGCAGAGTGACGAACAGACAGTAATGAGTTTAGATAGTAAATAAGTGAACAGGATTCTCACTGAAGAAGTGAAAGATTCAAAGCCTGTTTGTTGTTTTTTTTTGCCTTTTAACAAGGTTCTTTGTATTTGCCTATACCATTCATTTCTTCCCTCTATCCACGTGGCACGAGTGTGTGTGTGTGTTGAATGCTTTGTGTAAGTGTTTGTGTATCTGCTAATACTTCCTTTATCAAACTTGATTTTAAAAGAAATTTCAGGAAGGAAGAGACAGATTGTTGACAGGTGTTAGACCAAAGGTAAAATGGACAGGATCCATGTCAAATAATAAAACAGAGGAGAGGGGTATTTATTTGTACTTAAGAAAGCAAACTTAATACATCCCAGGCCACTAGCATGGTTCAAACCAAATTAAGAAGGCAACATCTGGCACATAAGACCTCCTACTAATATGGGTACTAAGAACTCAAAGGAAACCAAACTGATACCAACTAGATACCACAATATTCTCCCACATCTAGTCCCAAGGAGGAAAACTTTGTGTTTAAGTCCTGATCTGTTGTTCCCTGGGCTATCTTTATAGAGATGAAGCATTTATTGTGTCATCTCAAATTGTTATCTAAAGTGAGATAAATGATAGAATAGTGACCCTCCATCCCTATCATCTGACAGATTGAGAGATAATCAAGCAGATGAAAGAGCCCTAAATGGAGACATTGTTCAATAGTGCTGGTCCCCATTCTCCTCTTTATAAAGGGGAATGTTTAATCATGACAATTTATAATATCATGACAGCATAAAAAACTCTCATCCAATAAGGACAGTAACAATCACTACTTATCTTATAGAGTATATAGCAATTGCGCACTATAAATAAAATTTTGAATTCTTATGATTAATTTAATCTTAATTTCAAGCCATATTTCTGCTTGAGTGCATACTAATGCACTTAAATCAGTCTTATAACTTAGCACAGAGTCGTGCCATGGCTTCCGGATCTGAGTTTTTACCAAGGCACTGTAGGGTCGGTATCACTGATGCGTCCGTCTTCTTCCCGTCTGTTGATTCTAGGATCCATTTCCCTTTTCCTCTGCTTCCTTTCCACACTTGGAACTCTGAGGTCCCTTGACAGGTGGTGCAGTTGCCAGAAAGTCGAAAGCACATCCCCTGCCCCCTGCAACCAAACGACTGCTCTTACTTCTCCCTTTGCACCTAGGGGCATCTTTCTAATCTGTGGAAAATTCTTCTACCTTCATGTTTCATCTAAAATCTTCCAGTTTCTCTTTTCCTTCTGGGGCTGAGAAAATTAGAAATAGACACCAGGACACTTTTCAGGAAAATTCTGAATCACAAAACTCCCCTGTTAAAATGAAGAACTTAGTACATTACCTGCAAAAGCTGGGGACTAGGGCATGAAAAAGTACCAATACAGGGAGAAAATTACATTAACATCTTCAAATGTGTATGAAAATAAAAGAAGAAGCATTTTCAGAGACTATGTTGATGATTTTTGTCTAATATGGGATGTATAAACTCACAGAGAATAAGTTTAATTTTTCAGGCTTTTCTTTTCCATTCTTTCCTTTTTCAGATTGTTAGACTGTCCAGTGTTATAAAGTTTGTGTTAATATTCTGAAGTCGACAATTTTACTTATTCTGAAATCATTTCTATGGGAGAGATAGATAACGGTAGAATATATAGGATTTGCTTACAGGCAATGGAATGTTACCTTGAACCACAGAATGAAAGACCAAAAGTAGAATGAAAACTGAGAAGAGAATGTGTCCCTTCCTCCTTTCTTTATTTTTTGTTTAGTTTCTTCATCTTTCTTCATTGTACAGATACAACAGATAGGTCCTTAATTTGAAGCACTTTGAACTGCTTAACGTTTTGGTGGCATAATAAAATTGAATGGTCTTAACAAAATGCATGTTTTTGCAGTTGTTGTTACTGGTATTGGAACAGAGAGAGAAGCTAGTATTAAAATAAGTAGGAGATAAATTATCCATTATTCTAAGCCTTGCCTTGTTTGGGTTAGGGAAAGTCCTGTAGTTGGTAATTAGAATCCATTGCCCTTGATATTAATAGTTTTACTCCAAAATAAAATTTCAACTCAAAATTTTACTTCTGTTTATTCTATATTTCAAACTCTTTTAAATCATAGCCACCTTCAAATCTTGAATAAGCCCCACACCCAAAGTATTGTATATTAATTAGATAAATTATGTCTATTAGATAAAGTATCTATTAAAGTATATCTATTAGATAAAAAACATTAGTTTCTCAATAGTAAAACTAGATTAATATTATTTTCTTTCCCCTAAGTATTATATTTTATCACTTTCTATATCTTCTTTTGGTTTATGTATAAATTTAAAAATTAAAAAAAATAATTCTCATAAAAACATATAGTGATAATATGTCAAATGTATAATGAAAATAAATAAAAAATCCAGTAGGATGAAAAACTAGTTTCAAGGAGAACAAAGAAATTGATATGCATATAGTTGTTCCAAATGAAACAAATACTGGAATATGATTACTAAGTCATATAAAAAACTACTTACTATAACATAGAACAATTAAATCATAAAATTTGATATTATATTCTCTATTGAAAAGAATTTATTTTCATCTATGAAAAACAGCTATGGAATCTTTTTAGTTTTTTATAAATTTACAACAAACTTTACAATATCTAGGTATTAACCAACAAGAAATATTAAGTAGAACATAGTTATGTGTTCAAGAAACCCAGATGATTTTGACAATCTATTAAATGAGTTTTTTAGCCTATTGTGTACCTGGAAAGGACACATAGTCACTTTCCCCCTAATTTTCAAATACTGAATGTGTTTTCTTAACATTTTCAATCATGTAAGTAATATGTTTACCTTGATAATATTTTCAAAATTCAAAATTAAAATTAGTTTCCATAGTCTCATCAGTGAAAATGTGCTATAGAAGAAATTTGGATCATATGCTCTGAAGCTGAAACTGTCCCTAGAAAATTGACTGGAAGCTAATATGCAAGTATATAAATAAGGTAGATATGTGGTATTATCCAGTGGCTTTATGAAGTTCCTCTTGAGATGTGTTTAAGAATTGTTTCTTCTGGATCAAGATATAATCAAACAGAACTTGTAATTTACAATATTTTCCCAAAGGGCATCAAGATCTAGTTGGCAGAGACATAATAATAATTATTATTATGCATCAGATTATATGTAGTAAGGAGGGAATTGGATAGTATCACACACATGAAATGCCAGATATTTCTTAATATTCTCCCTCCCCTCCTATGTTTTTTTCTTTTAGTCTTGTCTATATATAACCTTGCTTGTGAAAATGAATATTGCAATTTTATAGGACACATGATAGAGTTAACTAGGGTTACTGAACAATTTCATTCCAATTTCATAGGATGGCGTGAAGGGGAATTGGGTTGCTTTTCAGTTTGTCTGACAGAATCCCATTGTCGGCCTGCCTGATGACTCAGTTGAAGTTCTACTCTCGTATACAGAGGTAACCGGTAATTGAAGAAGTTGACTCTTGCATGGTATTATCCCTTTATTGAGAAAAAAATCTCTTTGAAATGCCAAATATCACTCCAATTTCTTCACTGGTAACTAAAATTTATAGAAAGAACAATTCTGCATGCAGAAAACACAAAGAAGTCTTTATTTTAATATTTTTAGTTTTTTAAAAATTTTAATATAATTTTTATTAAAAAAAACTTTAGGTTAAATAAATGTTACATTAAAAATATAAGGGATTCCCATATGCCCCACTCCCCCCTCTTCCCACACTTTCCCGCATTAACAACATCTTCATTAGTGTGGTGCATTTGTTACAATTGATGAATACATTTTATAAAGCATTGTCACTAACTGTGGACTACAGTTTACATGCTATTTTACTTGCTGTCCCTCACAATTTTATATGTTCGGACAAAATGTATAGTGGTCTATATCCATCATTACAATGTCATGCAGGACAATACCAATGTCCCAAAAATGCCCACATTACACCTATTCTTCCTTCTCCCTCCTTACAATGCAAATAATTATGGGAGAAATGGTCCATTGGTTTAAAAGCACATTGAAGTAGCAGTGATTTACCTATAATCCTTTCCCAGAAAAGACTTGGATTGGGAAGAAGAAAACAAACATTAAGACAATGGGCATCTGGAGGGGGCTGGAATTGCAACTAAGAGAGAGAAATTCTGCATCCCTTCATTGCCAGTTTGCTTAAAACTGGAGTTATTCTTTACCTAAAATATGAATAATGGTATCTAGCTTATATGATTGTGGTGAAAATTAAATAAGGACATTTTTGTGAAATACTGAGTCCAGTGCCTGAAGAGAAACTTAATGTTTACCCATGAGTTGAACATAAGGGGATTTCAGTGAAATAAGTATCCCAAAAAGATAACATAATCCTATTAATCTTTTTAAAGAATGAGAAATACATGCATATGCATATGTATTTGCGTGTATATAGTATATATATATATATAATTAAAGCAAGCATATACATTTGTACATAGAATATATATGTCAAATTTAAAGCAAATTTGTGTTTATGTGTCTAGAATCTATAAAGCTTTACAACATCAAAATAGTGTGAGATAATAGACAGACTTCTGATCCTAAAGAACTTCCATGTGATTAAAGTACTCATTGAAGAGAAAGCTATTTTTTTTGAGGGATTAAATGCTCTACCACTGTATATTTTTAAATACAGAGATGATGACATAAAAATATCCTTTTACCATTTTTTAGGAAACTGTAAAAGAAAACCTTATAATCACAAGAAATTTTCTAAGGCGAATGAATTGACTAGCAAAAGTCTATAAATATTGAGTACCTACCACAGAAGGAAATAGAAGTTCTCTGCTTTCTTGACTAAGCCATTCATTTCACATATATATACTAGGATATATAATGGCTTATTTTTTTTGGTGAAGAGGCCTATATAAACAAATTCCTGAATTATCTTCCTACTTCAAAATATGTGGTATCAATCTACTTTTACAAGATCATTCTAAAACATAAATATGACTATATATACATATATATATTTAGTATTACTGTTTTTTGAAAAATATAATTTATACAAAGGAAAAATAATTAAAGATTCATCTTCCTCTCCTCTTTCGAAAGAGTTATGTCTGTCTATACAGGCTTGCATGTGCTCTGGTATAGGGAGCAGTAAGGGAGAGTATGACAAAAGAGATCAGACACATGCATTTGTCTTCAAAAAGAAGAGAGCAACACCATGAAGTTACAACTAGTCGGAGCCAAAACATTGCCAGAGTTTTAAAAATTTATTAGATCCCCCAAATTTAGTCTAACCAAATTATAATATTTACTGGAAAGCAGATCTTTTAAGTTGAATAAAGATCTATGTGTTTTAAGATTTGGGTCCAATTACTAGCTGAGAAGAGGAGGAAACATTGAGAAATAAAGCAAAAAAAAAATACACTAGAATATTCCATTAAAACATAAAAATGAGATATGTACAATACTACCCTGGAACATGTCAAATTGGGCTGATTTCTTCAAGCCCTAAAGTTTGCTTCTTAATACTGGAAATAATAAGGTATGATACAACATGGCACTTTTAAAAATCTAGATTTCATGTATACTGACAATTAAGAAACTAGCTACTTGGGAACCCATTCTCCTGCCACAGTCTGCATTAAAAAAATTCATCTCCACTTTTTTCTGTATTAAATTTTCTTTTTTAAATTGTTCTTTTTAAGCAAATCCATCTAAATTAGAACAAGAGTGAAGGCTTGAATTATGATTGGGCTACATTGTCATTAGTTTTTGCATAATGTATAAATATCCAAGTACGGAGAATATATTCAATATCTTTCTGAGATTTCAAACCCTAAGTTCTTTTCTCGAAAGGAGACACTTCTGAACCCATTCTTTTAATCACTGTGTATGCTCTCCAAACAATTTTGACAAGCAGGAACTACCAGGAATTCATCAGTCATGGCAGGATGTTCAGCACGCACCCCAGTGTTGTAAATGGCCTTTTGTGGCTGCAGGATTTCCTTGTCATTGCACTGCAGGACCTGCATACCTCAGAGCAGTCAAGTTAAGTTTCTTGGGTTCCCTACAGTGAATCAATTATTTCCTTCTTGATTCGTATTTTCTTCTTCACACTATGAATTCCTCTTTCACTGAATGTATACTTTTTTCTAAGTAGTTGCTTGTACGGCTAAAAAATTCTAAGAAAGTGTTTAAAAAATAAGAGCATCCACTTCTAAAGATTTGCCATGTTTTCAAGGTTAGAAACAATATTTGAAGTTGTTCTTTTAAAATTCACTAGTGGTTTCTCAGGTGTAGTTGGGAAAATCTACCTTACTAGAATATGGTTTCACTTCATGAGACTAGGTTTATACATGTTTTACTCCAGTGTGTTAAGATACTTTTTATGGTTGTTATCAGTTACCTTCTTCAGAGTGTACATTCTTATCATTTATTAAAAACTTATATTTTAAAAGTTTTTACTAGATCCCGGAATTTAGTCTATTTTTGTATTAATTCAGCATTAAACCTATACAAGTCACTGAATGGAATGCTATTGAGAATAGAAAAGTGTATAAATATATTTTATTCAAAGTTGAAAAAATTTCTAAGGAAATTCAAAGATACAACTTTAATATTGATGTTCAACATGTTTTGTAGGGTTTATTTTTACCAAAGAGAAAATATTCTCACCATTAGAACGAATGAGAATTTTTTTCTTCTTTTTGTTTTGTTATTTTCAGAGATTTTGGTACCTTCTTTAGGCGAAGTTGTAAAGCACCTGGCAATTTTCTTTGGTAAATCCCTCCTTACAGTGCAACAATAAATTGTGGCAAACTGAAATATAATTCTTCCTGTCATGGCATTTTATAAGATGCATCATGTATTGGGAAATAGAGTTGACTTAAACATGGCACTCCATCAAATAATATCACATTGAATTAAATTTGAACTACTGAATTAATTTAATTATGGAATAAATCATTCAACAGCTTAATTAATAATGAAATCCAAACAACTGTAAGATAAATTTAACTTAAAAATTCAGGAATAGGGAAACGGACTTTGGCCCAGTGGTTAGGGCGTCCGTCTACCACATGGGAGGCCCGCGGTTCAAGCCCCGGGCCTCCTTGACCCGTGTGGAGCTGGCCCATGCGCAGTGCTGATGCGCGCAAGGAGTGCCGCACCACGCAGGGTGTCCCCCGCGTAGGGGAGCCCCACGAGCAAGGAGTGCACCCATAAGGAGAGCCGCCCAGCGCGAAGGAGGGAGCAGCCTGCCGAGGAATGGCGCCGCCCACACTTCCCGTGCCGCTGACGACAACAGAAGCGGACAGAGAAACAAGACGCAGCAAAAAGACACAGAAAACAGACAACCGGGGGAGGGGAGGGGAATTAAATAAATAAAATCTTTAAAAAAAAAAAATTTAGGAATAGAAAAGCTATGGTAAAATGAGGTATAGTGATAATTGGATAAATTTCATTGACAAAAATAAAAATACTGTGTGAATTATGATTCTAGATGAAATACTAATATTATAAACTGTGATATATGAATTAATTATACAAGTAAAATGGGGGAAGAAAGTGCAGGGCATGTGAGTATTCATCTGTTTTTGGCGTAAGTGGGCACTAGATGTTATATAATGTCAAAACAAGGAGCAAAATGACAAACTTCTCAATTTCTTAAAAAATTTTTCTTGAAATAAACATCAAGTGAAATACATACTATGTTTCTGGTACTATGCAAACAATCCAGATCCATGTATTTTTTTTTTTTAAGATTTATTTTATTTATTTCTCTCCCCCGACCCCACCCCAGTTGTTTGTTCTCTGTGTCTATTCACTGCATGTTCTTCTTTGTCCACTTCTGTTGTTGTCAGCGGCATGGGAATCTGTGTTTCTTTTTTTGTTGCATCATCTTTTTGTGTCAGCTCTCCATGTGTGCAGCGCCATTCTTGAGCAGGCTGCATTTTGTTTCGCGCTGGGCTGCTCTCCCTACGGAGAGCACTCCTATGCATGGGGCTCGCCTACGCGGGGACAGCCCTGCATGGCAGAGTACTCCTTGCGTGCATCAGCACTGCACATGGGTCAGATCCACACAGGTCAAGGAGGCCCTGGGTTGAACCGTGGACCTCCCATGTGGTAGATGGACGTCCTAAGCACTGGGCCAAGTCCGCTTCCCTAGATCCATGTACTAATATCCATTATTTTTTAGATTATATTTCTGAAGTTGAACGATTCCATGGACTATTACCTTATTCTCCCTTTATATCTGTTAAATCAAAGTAAAGATAAAGTGATTTTTTAAAAATATTAATGGCATATAAATTATGATTATTATCACTTAATGATAGTATATGTGTTTGGTAAAATCTGGATGAATCGTTGATTTCTTTGTACCTTTCAGTACTAGAACTTAACTTTCTTAACATAAACAAATCAATTGAATTACTAAGAACTCACTATGTTTTAAACGAGAAAAGCTCAACATAAAGTAGATTAAGTAAAAGAAAAGAATTATTAACTCATATATCTGAAAATACCAGGGGTGGACACCAAAGATACATCCGTGTATGGATCCAGGTGCTTTAACCATGAAATCAGGATTTTCTCTTTCCTAATATTTATTTCTTATACCTCAAGTGAATTTGACAATTATGATGGATTAATTGCAAAATAATGTGGTAAATTCTCTAGCAGAAACATAAAATGTTATGTAAAAATGAAGAGGAAAACCAACTAATTTTGCTGTAAAATTGGTGAAAATTTCACACAGAAGTTATTTAAGACCCATTTTAAAGGACAAATAGGGATCACTAAACATACAATCAATGTTAAGCACACACAGGATCAAGGGCACAGTAAGATGAAAGAATTCAATGTCGGGAACATATGGGATGAGAGAGGGGATGAGGAAGACTTGGCTATGTTAAACACACATTATAAAGTCATTTGTATTAGCCTCTAAGGCATATAATCTTATCTGTGAAAAAAAATAAGAGTGTCAAAGATGATTTGAAAGAAGGAAAATATAGAGAAATCGTTCCTTAGAGAATGATCTAGGAATGGTGTGAGGCAAAAAAGAAGGAAACAAATACTTAATTCTAGACCAGGGGTTCTTAACAAGGGGTCTGTGAGCTTGAATTGAAATTAAAAAACACATTATTCTTGTGGAGAATAGTTTGGTGCGGGTATGATACGTAGTGTGGACTTAATAAGGGGCCCATAGCTTTCACCTGACAGGCAAAGGGGTCCATGGAACAAAAAAAGGTTAAAAACCCCTGTTCTAGACTCTCACTGTCTTAGTAATGAGGGAGGAATAAACACTAGAAGAGTAGAGGAGGGTGCAGATTCAAGAAACCTCACTGAGATATAATCAAGAAGATTTGCTGAATGAATAGGCTTGAAAAGAAGTGGTGAAAAGTTTGAAGAATCACAAAATGTAGATATGGTATAAAATATATTTACCTTTTGACACCTACCTTAACAAACTATGCATCATTTGGCTTATCTCTTCAATGCTTCTGAAAATCTTTTTATAGCCCTGCTTGTTTTTTTCCAACTCTATATTCAAAATACAAAATCTTTCCCTCTCATTTTCTCTTTCTCTCTCCACCTCTTTCTCCCAGCCACAGTGTGCTCCCCCATTTGATAATTTGCTATAGATCTTCATATTCACTTTTACTTAATAGCTTATTTTAATCAACAATATTTAAGAGACCAGAAATTTGAAATATTTAGATTCATCTTGATTTATTTATGTTGCTTCTTGCATAAAACTCCCTATAATTCTTTCCTCTAGGTATTGCAAAATGCATACTAAACATAATCTGCTGGAATCAATATTTTACCACTTTTTGTGAATTAAGAAACCTTACTTTCCTTTAGGTCCCTTTATCTGTCCACTTCCACAAATATGCTTGTCTTAAATAGCTCTTCTACATACCCATATATTAAGCACCATCCCAGATGGTGTTATGCATTGTGCTTCAATCATCAAATATGATTTCAAAAACAAATGAAAGTGATAGTTTATTATATTTAAAACTAATGTTGGTGCTTTCTCATTTTCAATTTCATTTAGCGCCACTCTAGTCTTTGTTATTTCCTTCTTTCTACTCGCTTTGGGATGAGTTTTTTCTTCTTTTCTTGAATTCCTCCAAGTGTGCAGTTGGGTCTTTGATTTTAGCTCTTTTTTCTTTTTTAATGTAAGCCTTTATGACTATAAATTTCCCTCTCAGCACTGCTTTTGCAGCAAACTATAGGTTTTGATACATTGTGTTGTCATTTTCATTTGTTTCCAGCTATTTACTGATTTCTTTTTAATTTCCTCCTTAACCTACTGATTGTCTAAGAGTGTGTTGTTTAACTTCCATATCTTTGTGCCTAATCTGGTTCTCTGCCCCTTACTGATTTCTAGCTTCATTCCATTATGGCCAGACAAATTGCTTTGTATAATTTCAATCTTTCTGAATTCGTTGGAAGTTATTCTGTGGCCTAGCATGTGGTCTATCCTAAAGAATTATCCATGTGTGATCAAGAAGAATGTAAATTCCTGCTGTGTTTGGGTGTAATGTTCTGTATATGCCTATTAGGTCAAGATTCTCTAATGCATTATTCAAGGTCTCTCTCTCTTTATTGATCCTCTGTTGCGCTATTCTGTTGAATGGTGATAATGGTGTATTGAAGTTACCCAATGTAATTGTTGAGGCATCTATTTCTCCACTTAGTTTTTCCAGTGTTTGCCTCATGTATTTTGAGGTGCCCTGGTTAGGTGCATATATATTTGATTTTTCTTTCTTCTTGATAGATTATCCCTTTTATGAATATATAGTGTTCTTCTTTGTCTCTTACAATAGTTTCCCATGTAAAGTCTATTTTGTCCATATTAGTATAGCTACTCCAGCCCATTTTTGGTTATTGTTTGCATGTAAAATTAGTTTTCAACCTCCTTGCATGCCTGGGTCTAGGGGGAATTTCTTGTAGACAACATGCAGATGGGTCATATTTCCTTATCCATTCTGCCAGTCTGTGTCTCTTGATTGGAGGGTTTACACCATTAATATTCAATGTTATTACTGTCAAGGAATTACTTACATTAACCATATTTTCTTTAGGTTTGTGCGTACTACCCAAGGACTATAGTTCACATTATAATTTACACTTTGCCCTGCACAATTTTATAGGTTTTGACAAAATGTCTAATGATCTGTATCTGTCATTCTAATGTCATGCAAGACAGTTAAAATGCTTCCCAAATGCCCCTATGTTGCACCTATTCTTCTCCCCCCTCTTCTCTCAGAACCTCTGGTGACCGCTGCTTTATATCAGTAATACTAGTTCTTCCAATGCCAGAATAATCATATATCTATTTTAGTCCATAGTTGCTTTCCATCCTTATATTTATTTAATCTTCAATCTTGAGGATTTGGGGATAGTGATGGCCACCCTGTCTCCAATTGAGAGAGGGTTTAAATCCCATGAGGCAGATAGATAGAACTTTATTGCTTGCAGTTGCAGACACTCTCTGCTTCCTGGGATGGACATTGTCCATCCTTACCCTTTTTTTAGTTGTCCTGAGTGAGTCCAATGAATTACTGAGTAGGTGTTAGTTGCAACTCTGCTGAGATTCAGAGATCAACTGGCATATGAACAGACCTAAGACTTAAATCTCTGGAACATATATTTAACAAGTATAGTGCTAATTATAGATTCAAATAAAAGGGGCAGAAGAGCCATGTGTAGGGAAGTTATAAGTGAGTCTAACTCTATTACATTGGAAATGGGGGGAAGGTTAGATTAAGGAGCAGGTGAACTCAGGGGATTGGCAGATCTATGGTTAAAACCACATTGGTGGGAATGTTCTTTTGGCAAATATGGCAGGGGAGGATTACTGGTGCAGAATGTCGGAGGGAGGTGATATGCAGTATAGGGTGCACCTGGGGCATACCTCTATGGAATATGAAAGTGTTCATCTTGTCATAGTGTATCATCTCAGTGGGTGGAGACCCACACAATAAACAAGAAAACATTAAACTTCCATCCTGGGGAGTCCTGCTATGTTTTCAATTATAGGGGCAAGAATCTCTCTAGAACATAGGTAGTGCCTAATAAAAGAAAACAGACCAATTTGTCAAGCCCTCAATATTACTGTATGTAACTATGAACCTTATTCTTCAAAAATTGAAACTTAGTGGTTACTGTAGGTTGCTTAGCTTCTTGAATCTGTAGATTCATATATTTCCTAAATTTAGGCTTTCAGTTATTCTTTTTTTGTAGTCTTCGTCACTTTCTTCTCTCCTTCTGGGATTCCAATGACTTGAATTTTAACTCTTTTGTTATTGTTCTACAGATCCCTAACACAGCTCCTTTATTTTTCCCCCAATATATATTCTGACTTTTGTTCATTTTGGGTGAATTTGATCAATCTGCTTTCAACTTAACTAATTCTATCACCTGTTATCTCCACTCTACTATTAAGCCCACTCATCAAGATTTTTATTCTGGTTACTGTACTTTTCAGTACCATAATTTTCAATTAATATCCTTTTATCACTTCTACTTCTTTGCTGAGATTTATTTTGAGAGAATTCATAATTGCTTATGGAAGCATTTTGTGTGTGTGGAAGCATTTTTGATGGCTCTTTTAAAATCCTTGCCAGATGATTCCAATATCGAATTTATCTTATCACTGGAATCTCTTAAATATCTTTTCTCATTCAAATTATTGTCCCAGTTCTTGGTATGAGCAGTGATTTTACAGTAACCTGGTCATTTTGGATATTATATTATGAGACTTTGAATCCTATTTAATCTTCCTTTTTATTGAAGTATACTGCAAAGATGCATGTGTACACATAGGTCCACTGATACCACTCCAGTAAAAATAGAGTGCCAACTCATACTGCCTTGCTGCTGAAGGGTGGGTTGGAATTTCAGTTCCCTCCTCATCCCTTGCTGATATTTTCCAGAAGAAATTGGGGCCCAATTTGCACCTTCTTATTGCCTCTGAGGGCTGTTGCCTCTGACTGTCCCTTATTCATACAAAGAGGGGGAAAACAGAAAGTTGACTCACATCACCTTGTTGCTACAAAGTGGTGTCAGAAGATAGCTCCCCATTGGGACCCACTGATAATGGGGTTTAGGGAGTGGAGGGTTGGCTAACTCTGTCTTGCACCACTCACTCTGTCTCACTGATGATGGTCAGAGGTGGAGAATAAAAGGTTGTGATGAATTGGAGCTCCTACTAGACTTTACACTCCTTTGTTCAGTGTTGTTCCTGCTGGCTGGAAGTGGGGGTGGAGGCTCAGCTCACTGCTGACACTTCTTTCGCAAGGGAATCAGAGCACCACTTTCTGCTACCAAGTGAGGGCTAGCAGGTCCTCTCTTCACTCAGATCCTCCAAAATACCCCAGCAGGAAAATTGGAGCACTATCTAGCTCCACCAGTGAGGCAGAGGAAGTTGAGCTCCTCACTCCAGCCCAACAAATGCTTCCTCCACTGGGGAATCCAAATGCAACTGCCCCCTTCCATGAGACAAAGGGTGGTAGAAGATCAGCACCCCACTAGGCCCTGCTGAAATCTTTGGGGAAAAATAACGTTGCAGAATTTTTGCTGGGCGTTTGACTAGAGTAGGGGAAACTGCCAAAGAGGTTTTCTGTTGTCAGGCCACCCTTTTTCAATCATTTTGGTAAAGGAAACAGGCCTTTCTTTGATTTTGTTTTTTGGTCTAGGCTGTGGGTAGTTTCAAGTGGGGGGCTTCTGCAGCAGCCTCTCCTGGGAATATGGGACAATAAGAAAACCCAGAGAACTCATGCTGTATTTTTGTTCATCAATAGCTAAGGACTGTACAAGGTCCACCTTCTTTTACCATTTAGAGTCTTCTTATGGATTTTTATGATGTTGTGTTAAGGATTTTCTAATTGTAAAGAGAAGATATGGCTCTTTGAGCTTAGCTGAATCAGGAAGTCTATATCTGTTGCTTTAATGGATTTGGAAGCAAAGAATTGCTTTTCTCAACAAGATATGACTGGTTCAAATGAGTTCATGTATATATAAGCAGAGGACACTAATTTCTGTCCTCTTAAAAATTTTAAATTGTTGCTTTAATTTTATAATTTAATTTCCTTGAATTAATATTGTTATCAACATTTTTACCCCATTTGATATTGCACTGTCCTGTAAGACTCTGTTAAACTTTTCTTGGCAATAACCTAGTTCTTGGAAATTCAGTTTAATAATTGCTTACTGAAGAATATGATATCCTTAATAGAGATGAATCAATGCTGAGCACAATGTGATGACAAATCACAAGGTGAACTATGTGATAAAACTGATATTTATTTATAATTTTCTTCTTTAGCTCGCCTTTGGTTACTTACTTTCCTCTTTTACTCTTTCCTCTGCTCAGATTATATACAGAAAATAGGCCTCATTGAAAAGCATCAGACATAGGTTCAGTGGAAATTTCCAGGATTTGAAACAGTTGGAAGATCCAGATTTCTATCTGGTATGCCCTTCATTTTTTGAAGGAATTAATATTATTCTTTTCCTTTCATTTTGAAACTTGCAGCAATGTTGTAAAACATTACAAAGAACTTCCCATACTCCAATTCCTCAATGACTGTTTTACCATATTTGTTTCATTGCCCTCTATCTCTTTCTCATAACTATCTTTATCCTTTTTCATAAAGAAACCACACAAACACAGTCATACACATGCCACTATAGTCTGTTACTGAGTCATATATGAACAAGCTGCAGAAACGAAGGTAAAGAAAATAAATCACAAGATAGATCTATTTGCTACCACTTACCATAGTAACCTATATATTATTGCCCCTCAAAACCCAATTTATATTTCACAAAAAAAGCAAGAAAACAGTCCTACATTACAAACCTCTGAGATAGCTAAACAATCATGACTGGCTAATTGCCTAGTTTGAGCTACATGTCTATTTTAATATAATCTTTTATGGGCATTGGGCCATTCAATGTCTCTCATTCTGTAATTTCCTTAATTCATGCTTGTTCCTCAAAGGACAAATAAAATAGTGATGGCATAACAATTTTGTCTCAAGGATCTTATTTTGTTTTCCTACTGGAGCACACTTCTAGTTCAATGGGCAATGAATACAGCCTGACCTCTTTCTCCATTGTTTCTTCTCAACCTAAAGATTCTAAATATCTCTATCCTAACAAACCCCAGTTAAGGTTTGGATGGTGAATCTTTTCACATTTTGCATCTTCCATATTTGTCTACTTTATTCAAATTAGCTATTACTTGGAAGACACTGAAACACAAAAAGTAAGGCACTATAAAAATAATTTTAGAATAGATCACTTACAAAGTGCTCCTATCTAAAATATTTTCCTCCTTTCTCAGCTTCAATGCATAAAATTCATCAAAATATGCACTGAACCTGTTAAACTGAGTGTGATACCTACCAGGATTTAATATCATTTTTTCAGAGAGTGAGTTCTTCTGCAGTAGGAAACTGAGCAAGAAAATTTTGATGAAAGAAAGGAAACACCTAGAGTCATTGCAGTGGAGAAACAGGGAAAATTGTTTTCTAGAATAATAAAAACATTTATTTTGAAAATGGAGGACATTAGCTGAATTGAGAAATGGGAAGTAGAAATGAAATTCATCTGGGTCATATTATGGCTCATAACCCCATGTCCGTGACAGTTCTCTGGTTCTCTATGTTCTGCATCAAAGCCTGATGAGGTCAATTTTCCCAGTGACTCAGCCCTACACTATCGTTCCCTAATGGAGAAAATAGTTAAGGCCCCAATCTTTTTTTTTTAAGTTTATTTTACTAACTCTGACAGAATTAAGGGAAGAGATGAATTATGTGCCAGTGCAGGCCTACAAATATTAAAAGTGAGTGAATGACTTTGTTGTTAGGAACTAATGAGTGACTGTAGAGATTATCTGTCATAAATGGGTCGCAAGTGTACAAAAAGAAAAGTTATGAACAGAGGATGGGCGATGCATGTGAGCCAGGTTAATGTGGGACAAAGGTGGGAATGTATGGGTCACAATAGGTTTATAACACTCAAGTTGGGAAACAGTTATATCTGAATATATCTGAGTTCCTTATGCTAGAAGTCATGAAAACACAATGATGCTGATTTAGAGGATGTATAATTGAAAAACCAGAAAAAAATATGAGTTGGGGGTTATGATTAGTGAATACTCTCAAAAAAGGTTTCTAGTTGTCTGTCATCAGATTCTATTGTTGTCCTTTTCCTGCTAAATAGAACAAGATGTATAATGGAAACAGAAACACATTTTTAAAGTATTTATATTGCTTGAGGTCCTGAGTCATTTTGTTTTTAAAAAGATGAAACTTAATTGAGACTAATTCAAATTGCCACATTTAATTTCAAAATCTCAAATGTATAAGAAAATAATTGACTATTTTTGAAACAATAAAAATTTACAAGAAAATAGCAGGAAGTTTTATTTGACCACAGTCCAATTTGAAGCTTAAGAAGGATACAGGAAGAAAAAGGTTTTACCCCTGAAGTTTGCTACAATTAGTCTATGAGGCCCAGATCATGATTACTGAAGCTTTTGCTGATTGGTTCACAACTGGACTACTGTTTTGACATATAGGCCATGGTATAAGAACACTTATACCATAATAAGTAGATCCAGAGATAGTACAAAGCAGGTGATGAGAATGGTCAGAAATCTGGGACAAAATTTCAAGTGGAAATTTTGAAGAAATGCAGGATATTTGATCTGAAATGCAATACAACAGGCAAATAGGATAAACCTGGTATTCAAATAGTGTTCATTATCCAACATGTGTGGCGTATAAACAGGGAGCACAAAGGAAAAAGGGTATCACAAGATTTAAAAAGTAGAAATTGATCTACTAAAAGGAACAATTAACTAGTAACTAGTAACTATTAACAATTAACTATGAAAGGCACTTAAAATGAAGTCTTGTTTGGAGACTAGAAACTGACTGTATGAGGATGTCATTTCAGTGCTCTATACTGGCAACCACTGTGCACTAAATGGTCTCGAAAATTTCTGTCAGCTCCATGGTTCTGAGGAACAGCTCTTCTAAAAACTTGACATGGCTGTGCTTTGTACCATATTTTTCAAGACAGAGGACAGGGGTTTTCATTTTAGAAATATTTGTAATTGCTCTATAAGTCAAGAGTTGTTTTTACAATTAGCAAAAAAGGCCTCAGCATACAGATGTTTGAAGTCGAGAAACTTTGGAGGACTTCTGCATGTCAATGAGAACTTCTTGAAATCCCATGGAGCTGCCTAGCGGGGCATGCCTGAAAGCCTGCCCTTGCTGAACAGACCTCATGGGGACAAGAGAATCTGTCAGATGGCAATAGAAGGCAATGAATTTGGAGCTCTGCTTTCTCATTTATGATGATGGCAGCTATCTTGACTTTTAGTGTTGTACTATGTATACACTTTCCTAGTAAGTCTAATAATCACTGATGTGAATTCTACCCATAGGGGAAATATCTCAGTTTTGTTTATTTCTGTCAATTGCAAAATTATGTTTGTTGCAAAATAGCTAAAATGTTTCTTAAAATGTTCAAGTGATATTCATTTCTAATACCAAGTGCAAACTTGAATAACTTGCATTTTGGAATATAAACAATGAAAGTGTGGTGCAAAACTGTATTCCTTGAACTTGGACAGTTTTGGGTTAAGAGTCTGGAGCTGCAAAACATGACAAGTTCTTCTGTATTTTTATTATTATAATGGGGGAAATATTAACTCATGAGTACACTATAGAATTAAATGACATGGGTAAGTAAAGTAAACATAAATTAAGAGTCCCCAATTCCCATTTCATCACATTTCCCCTAATATCTGATAGTTCTGAAATCATAAGTAAGACTTATAAATAAGACTTGCAAATCATGAGCTGGGGATTACCGGAGTTCTTTGGGGAGGAAATAAAGCAGGGATCCTTAGCAAAGCTCAAAGAAATCAACCACTTTCACACTGGTGATTGTTAATTAAGAGCCCCCAAGAGGTTTTGGTCAGTTACTTACACTCTGGTTATCAGGCTTATACTGAACACACAATATTCCCGTCAGGTTTCCTGAGAGGAGGTAGATCGAAGTAGATTTGAAAAGGCATTGCTTCAGGCATTAGGTAAGGTTTGTTCCAGACTAATGGAGATGTCTGAACAAATTGGTAAGTATTCCACACTTCTTTTTAACACATACACTTGTGTGTGTATGCACACACACACCAAACAATGCAGCCCTAAGGAGTCTCTTGAAACTAAATATGCTATTTTGCTCCTAGGGTTCCTGATCCATAGATATCAGTGCTAATAATATGCAGTCAAATCCCTGGGAAGGTTTAAAAGCAAATGAAATAAAACAGAGCATTTACTTACCCCTAATTTATTCCCAGTTAACCAGTAGTTCTTTATAGTCTCTGGCTATTATCCACATGTATTTCCATTTATAGTTTGCCAGCTTGGGTGACTTCTCATCTGGGAATTTTAATAGCTGTCCCAGTGGAAAATAAAAGCGTGTCACTTTAAATTTTATAGTGCCAAAGAAATGTCAGTTTCCTGCCTCAGCTGTTCAGTGACACACATTACATTTGACCTGAACACATCCCATCAAATCATGTTATGAGAAAATTACACTTCGAATTTACTTGATTCTTGTTCTTTATCCAATTTCTTACATAAAAAGGCGATTTGATTTTCTCTTCAATGCTCACTGTATAAATAACATATCCGACACCAGCATGCTAATGCCTTGAAAGTTTGATGATTTTTAAAAAAATATTGGCCACACTATTTTTCCTCTCTCTTCTTATATTACTGAATAATTGCAATCTTATCAATTTTAGTTAGTTGTACTGGGTCTCTTCTAAAGTGCAGTGCATCTCTCTGTTAATGAATCTTAGATTAAGTAAGTTAAATTTCCTTTATATTTTCAGACCTAACTACATATCTAGTGTGTGAATAGAATTTCTATTTATCCCATTTACTTTCCAGTCATACTAAATTTGTTCTTTACTGCATGTTTATATAAATATGGGACATTTTAACTTCTAATTTTTTGCTGGGGGAGTTACTGGCTTCCAAATTCATAACTGCCCTGATTCAGATTATTTTTTTCTTGTGACTTGATTTTCATGCATTGTCTCTGTAAGATGCAGTTTTGTCCCATTCACTGTCAATGAGGAAGAGGAGAAGGTATTAGTTTGGGTTTTCATGTTGACTATAGTTGTATTAGAATATTTGCTTTTAGAGAAAAGCTCATGGCCTTGTATATTTTTATATATATATATTTACACACATACTATCTTGGCACGCATCCTGGTTCTAGAGAAGACAGACAGTCCTTCTATTAGGGACAAAGAAGGCTAATACTTTAAAATCAATGAGATAAGCAACACTGAAAATATTGAAAAAGAACTAGGCAAGTACAAATGAGACATTAATTACACTAGCAGCTTGGAAAAGTTTACAGGTAGGAGGAGACATTTTAACTTGCTATAGGAAGATGATTTACTGTTTTATTTCTGCAGTAAGTACTATTTAATCTAGGGAAAATGGGTATTATCAGAGGGAAGAATGGCAAAAGTAAAGACATGCAGGTATGTTTAGGGAATTTAAAGAGGTAACAATTGGCTAGAGTACGTTTGGCAAACTATGGCACATGTGCCAAATTCAGCCCACCTCCTTCTTTATAAATAAGTTTTACTGAAATATAGTCAAGTCCATTCCTTTGCATAATGTTTTTGGTTTCTTTCTCTACAGCACTGAATATTTGCTAGAAAGATCATCAGGACTGCAAAGCCCAAAATATTTATCTGTCCCTTTTAGGAAAAAATATTTACTGATTTCTGGGCTACAGCATAAGATGTGTGTTGGAAGGAGAAGGCTGAAAAATGATGTTTAAAGGTAAAACATACATTCCAATTTGCTTTGCAGACACTTTTAGCCGTATGACTAAGGTCTGGCTATGGGGAAGTAGAAGACGTGTATAACATCTGAACCACCAGTGAAAAGGAAGTAGGTTACCCTCTATTTCTTCTTTCTCACTTTCTTGGAAGTAGTGTGTGTTGTGTCTATACAGCAATTGTTTTGGACTCATATTATAGCCAATGGTAGAGAGAGAAAGCTGTTCTATTAGATCTGTATGGCTTATCTGTCCCGTTACAGAAGAAAGAAATAAACTTTCTGTTTTGCATTTTTCATTTCTTTGTTACAGATTTTAGTCTATAACTTACCAAAAAGGTTATATTGCTTTCCTTTGACCCTTTCCATGAGGGTAGGAGAAAATCATTCCCATTACCTCTCAAAATTATGCCCAGAAACTGAAGGCAGTTCCTCCTCAACTTGGTCCCTTGGCTTACTTCATTTTCTGTTTTACGATTAACCTCTTCTCATTTACTTTACAGTAGGAGTGAAAATATCTTTCTTGGGCCCAAAAGTTCCAATGTAATCATTTAACAATAATTTTTTAAGGACTGTATAATCTTGTTTCTAGTCTGCCTGCATCTTTATTTCTTAAAATAAACTTCTAGATGTGAAATTTTGGAGTTAAATGGCATGCACATTTTAATACTTTGATATTTATTGCTAAATTGACACTCACAAAATTTAACCAAGTTAGTTGCTGAGTTGGTTTCTTTCACTCTTACATCAAATATTTTATTTGAAAATGCCGATTGCTAGGAAAACGATGCATTGTTCATCCTAATTTTTTGAACGCTAAATAAAGCTGAGGAATTGTAATTTTAGTCATGATGGAATAGAAAGTACAGACTTTTCTTTCATGATGAGCAACTATGATGCTGGCCAAAATATATGAGTAACTGTTTTCAATGAAAAGACACAAACAAGGTGTCTTTTGCCCTGGAGGCACTTTCCAAACTAAAGTGGGCGGGAAGTAGATCACAGAGAGTCTCACTGGGCACAGGGGAAAAAAGCTAAGTAAAGAAGAGATAAAAGCTTGAGACTTCAGTAAGGTAGAATTAGATGAGGGAGGGAGGGTGCAGGGAGGGAGAGAGAGAGAGACAGAGAGAAGGAACCCAAAATATCTGCAGACCTGTTTCCCTTAAATATTTGACCGAAGCTGAAACTGTACATACATTAAAGACAGAGATGTAGGAGAGACACTACCTTCTGAAGGTTGTGAGCCAAAAAGATTTTCTAAATATCTACAAAGAAATATAAATTTTAAAAATAGCAAAATTTTAATCCTACAATTGAATAAAGGCAATACATCATATTAAAAAACCTTTGGATGGGATAATAGCAGACCAGGTACAGCACAAAAAATATCAGTAAACTCAAAGACAGGTCAATGGAAATTAACAAAATTAAAGCACAGAGAGGAAATATCCATAAAGAGCAATATAAAGATAAAATAAAGACTTTTAAAAAAACTCCAAAAAAATTGAGAGAATGAGGGAATTCATCACCATACCTACTCAAAGAAGTTATCCAGACTGAAAGAAAATGATACATGAGTAAATAAAAAAATATGTCAATAGAAAATAGGCAAATGTAACTTTAAGACAGTATCAAATGGTCTAATATATTGTCAGATGTGTTATCTTAATTTCAAACAAAGTAGCTTTCAAGGCAAGAAAATTATCATAGATGAAGTAGCATATTTCTCTTTTTGTTTAACAAGAGAAATTGTGGGTTTATAGGACAACCATGCATAAAATACAGGATTACTGTATACCACCTACTATTAATACCTTGTTTTGGTGTGGTACATTTGTTACAATTGATGAAAGCACATTTTTATCTTTGTACTTTTAACTGTAGTCCATGGTTTGACGTAGGGTGCACTTGTTGTGTTGTGTAATTCCATGGATTTTTAGAAAAAATATTATTCTACTACCATATATATAAACATAAAATTTCCCCATTTAACCACATTCAGATATATAATTCAGGGCTGTTGAGTACATTCACAATATTGTGCTACTATTACTAGGACTGTTCCATTGTGTCAAATAGAAACTTTGTACGTTTTAAGCCTCTACTTCCTGTTCCCTATACCTGCTGTTTGTCCTACATTCTAGATTCTAACCCTGTGAGTTTACTCATTTTAATACTTTAATATCAGTGAGATCATACAATATTTGTCCTTTTTTGTCTGGTTTATTTCACTCACATGATGTCTTCAAGTTTCATCCGTGTGTAGCATGTATCAGAACTTTGTTTTTTTAATGGCTGTATAATATTCCTTTGTGTGCATTTCCATTGTGTGAATGAAGGGAGGGCTGGGCTGGGCATAGCAGAATTGCAGAGGTGGAGTTGGGGAGGCCACATCAGTCCAGCTGATGAAGATGGAATAACACCATGAAATCCCTCAGCCTTCTCTACCCCAAATCCCTCTCTGGGTGTATGGCCATGAGCACCTTGGTGGTGACCCAGCAGCTGCTGTCAGAGTCCAGTGAAGAGACCCATGGAGCCCAGCTTTGTCAAGGAAGCATCATGGACCAGAGTGTGCAGAAGAACATCATGGCACACAGTCCTGAGAACCTCCATGTTGTGGTCTAAGACACCCTGACATTGGCAGACAAGCCCTTCTCCCTGGTGCTGGAGGAAGGTGGCACAATTGCAGATACAGAAGAATATTTCCAGACCCTGACAAAGGTTCTCCTGAAGGTACAAAAATGGCAGTCCCCAGCAGAGCAGGGGAATAGGTACTAACTCTCTCTTCCATAAGCTTGTCAAGACTCAAGTGGCCCACGTAACCTTCAATTCTGTACAAGTTTAGCCAGCAGGACATTAGCTGGTTAAATGTAAAGGCAACTGTCTATGGTACATACTACCTGTTCTGCTATGGGGCAAAGTGCCTCATAAAGGAAGATCTTCGCTAGGCCCTCTTCAGCATGCAACCCACATGTTACATCCCGACTTGACTGAAGATACAGCAATGAAAGCTCGAGTCCTTGGAGGCCTTCCATGGCCAAGGACTAGACACAAACTGCATGCTTAGCTGATAGAGCTCACAAGCCTGGCAGATAGTGATCTTCTTAATTCCCCTCAGCCCACTCACTGCACAGGTCCACAAATGCGGAAGTAGGAGGAATAGCTGGAAACCTGGGGCAGGTTGGCCTCAGGAGAACTGCAGGTTCTTGGCCAGTTCCTGCACCTCCCTGCCCAAGTTAACAAGGCTGACCAAGACATGGTCACCAGCAGCCCTTGACATGAATTCTGCCTCTCAGCAACCTGTCTGCTCATACTGTACTTTCTACTTCTTCCCTCCCACCTGGCTTCCCCATCCCAGAATACTCTTGTGTGAATTGTCAAGCCCACTAGTAAAAGATATTGCAGAGCTAACAATAAATTATTTATGCCGATGGAAGAGAAGTAGAGTATTTCTTAATTACAGAAGTGCCGGTTTGCCAAGTATACATAACATACATAATTTCATATGGATGCAATAACAGCTTCAAAAACATGAAGCAAAAATTGACAGAATTAAAGAGATGATCACATAACACAAATAATAGTTGGAGATATTAACAATCCTCTCTTGGACTCATTAGGGATTACACAATAAAGCTGGATATTTTATTTTCCTATGTTTAAATAGTTATTTTTAAAATCTAGCCTTGCACATTTTTCAAAGTTTTCTTGCTGCTGTTGTAATTTGTAAGACTTTATCATATATAAGGGCACAATCTATTTTTCATGAGAGTTGTAAACATTTTCCCCTCTAAAAACATGTTGTTATATTTATGTGATTTTCATATAGAGAAAAGTTATATAATTTATGTCAATTATATCCATCTTTTCATTTAAGGAATTTGAAAAAAATTACTGCCCCATTGTAGAATATTATAAATATTTAATGTTTTTAGAATGCTTTAATAATTTCTTTTTATAATCAAATATTTAGTCAATCTGTAATTTATATTGGTATATCTTATGAAAAATCCTATTAGCCTTGAGTTTTTTTCATGTATGAACCAATTCACAGTACCATTTATTAGCTAGGCATACTACTTAATTAGGAAAACTTTCAATTTTATATGTTAAATATTCATTTTAAATGGATCTATATTTAGAATTTCTATTGTCTTCCAGAGATATATCTGTTTTTTGACGAATAATACTTTGAGACTTATTATAGCTTGTGAAATATTTGGCTGTAAAATTCCTCGCTCATTATCTTTCTTCTATATTTCCTTTAGTATGATGTATTATTATTGCAGAAGAAATGTGTAATTATATTGTCAAGTTCCAAAATAAAAGCCGTTTGGGATTCTGACTGAAATATAATTACATATGTACTATGTACTCTGCTCTATTTCTGATTTTAATAAAAATGTCTTTGTTGACTTTATTGTTGCATGTGAATTTGAATATTGAATTGAAATTGAAACTCAGATGTATGTTAATAATATATATGTTTTTATAATAATAATTACAATGTATTGAATGCTTCCATATAACTGTGCCAAGTTCTATATAAATCAATTTCTAAGTAGTAATAATAATAACTAATAACATAATCGTTATCATTATTATTATTTGGTACGTACGATCTTCCAGGTACTAAGTTTGTGGGGGTTTTTTTCTTCTTTTTTCTTTTTTTTACTGGCGGAGAGTGCGAATGCAGTCCCCCACTACCACAAATTATGTAGTCGAGTTTCCCACATTTGGGGAAATCACAGGGGTCAGTATATCTGGAGTACAGTGGGTAAGCCTTGCCCTGGGAAAACCACCTTCATGTTCATGGTGTCTCCCCTGCCAGGTGAGCATATGTCATTTATTATTAATATCCACAGGAACAGTGTTTATGGGGAACATTGAGGCTTAGAGAATTTGCGTGACTTGTTCAAAGACCCGCAAGTAAATAGTAGAGCTCAGTTTTTCAACTGGTAAGTGGAGGCAGGATGGATAAAATCAGGCACTTGTGTTCAAGTTTTGATTTTTCACATGACTATGTAACACTAGACAGGTATTAGTTTATATATCTATATAAGTGTATGTATTTATGTATAATTAGAGGTTGGAGTGTGGTGGGTTTAATGAGTCTATATTGAAGGCTATCTCTCCACCTAAATTCCCTTTTGGAAGATTTCATCTTCTTGAGAATATCTTATATAACTAGAACTGTGCTAACCATTAAGATAATTCAAATAAAAAATGATAATACTATACAACATTTTGATGTGTGCTTAGATAATTGATAGAATTATTAAACAAAATAAGAAAATTCATAGTTTCTTTAGTGTTAAAAGGTAACTGTGTATAATTGCAGCCATGTTTCAGGAAAGATATAAAATATTTTTATATTAATAACAATTAGTTATAAGTACACTATGTAATAGTTTATGTGACTTCCAATACATATGTTCTCAGAGGGAAACCCTTTAAATAGTTTTTTATATCATTTATATTGTTTTCTTTTTAAATGCTTGTGACAGAAACTAAAGCAAGAGCTTTTGAAACTGTAATATTCTGATTATTCAAAGTTCTGCAGGTCAATGTATAGTTGATAATCAGGGAAATAAATACTTAATTCATTCATTTAAAATGTTCAATAGCATATCTTACCTTTAGTGTTCTGAAAAAGTGATAAGGAATTTAGAAGTTGGAATATACCTTGGAGATCATTCTAACCTAGTTTTATATTTCAAGTGACAAACCTGAGAAGCAGATTGAATGATGCGCCAAAGTCCAAAACCCAAGACTGTGGTGGGACTGGTGTTAAGGTTTCTGGATTCCTTCCTCATTGTCATTTACATGATTGTGTGGTTTAAAAAGGGAGTTCTATTCACTTTGGCCAAAGTACAGAATAAAATTTTCAAGGATTGAGAGCAATAAGGGGCTATGAGAACTGAGAGATATAAGGAGTTTGAAAGAGATGGGTTAGAAGAGATGGGTTAGGGGCCAGATCTTACCAGCTTTATGCAAGCGATTTGCCGTGTACCTTGTGTGTACTCTTAAAGGCATCAGGCAGAGAATTGGCATCATCAGACTGGAATTGTAATACCATCCTGGCTAGGTCATAGAATTGTATCAAAGAGGAACATCCTGAGTCAGGAGGGTCATTAGGATGCTGCTGTAGTGAGGCAGGTGACAGTTATGGTGGCAGAAACAAACACAGAGATAAGAAGGATGGAATTAAACTTGAGGTACTTTGAGAAATTTACAGAGGATCAAATCATACCAGCCATTGATATGGAGTTAAACTTCACACTGGAAGAGCTGATCCAGATGGTTGATTAGATACCAACTTAATTTTCTAGGGCTGCCATCACAAAGTACGGCTATGACCCCACATCTACTGATTGGGCATCCACTGATTCAGTTAACCACAGGAAATAATAGAAAATTTTGGAAAATTGGGAAAATTACAGAAAGTAAAAATAAACTGCTTGTAAGTTTTAAATCTCCATCAAAGAGTGTGTAGGCTGTATTATGGTATTATGATATTATCTAGTATATCACTCATGTCCCTTTGTCTGCATATTCACATTCCTAGGCAAAACTTTCCTCCAGTCTCCGTCTACTCTTTTGACTGATTGCATTCATTGTAGCAGAGCAGATCCATTGTAAGAAAGCCCTTATTTACTGTAATAATCACCCTACAGTGCAAGAGTAGTAGTGCTGGAAGTGCTTTGCTTCTAAGCCTAAGAGAAAACATGAAGCACTTCCAAATATTGAAAAAGTAAAATTCTGCATATGATTGAAAAAGAAAGAAAACTGTATGTGGAAATTGCCAGATTGTATGGCAAAAACAATTCTGCGATTGGTGAAGTGATGAAGCATAAAGACAAAATTCATGCTAGTTTTTCTGTTGCACCTCAGACTGCAAAAGAAACTGTACAGTGAGTAATAGACTGTCGGTATGTGTTTATATCTGCAATTTCAGCCATCCATGGTAGCTCTTGGAATGTATCTCTATGAAGGCTGGGGCCCTACTGTATCCAAAACTGGATGATTTTAAAAACTGGAATTTATTGTCTTTAGTTCTGGAGACTAGTAATCCCAAATTCAGGTGTTGGAAGGGCTATAGTTCCTCTGAAGTCTGTAGGATTCTGGTAGTTGCTTGAGGGCATGGCAGCCCATGGAACAACTCCATCTCTGCCTCTATCACATGGCTGCCTTTGCTCTTTGGGTCCAAATTTCTCCTTATAAGGATTAGACACCATACTAATCCAAATTGGCTTCATTGTAAGTAACAACATTTTCAAAGATCCTATTTCTAAATAAGTCACATTCATGAGACTAGTTTTTAGGACTTAAGCATGCCTTTTGGGGGGCCACAATTCAATCCATAACAAATATTAAAAGTGAGAGAGAGAGAGGGAACCAATGATAAAATGTCATGGGTGTTGCTGGCAACAACTTGACAATGCTCTTCCCCTTTACTGAAATAAGCAATACAAGTGGAGGAAGATGTAGAATCTAGTTTGTTCGTTTTTTAAAGAACTTTTTTAAAAAGATTTATTATTTTAATTTATCCCTCTGCCCCCCAAGTTTGCTTCACTGTCTGCTCTCCGTGTCCATTTCCTGTGTGCATGCTCATCTTCTCTTTAGGAGGCACCAGGAACCGAACATGGGACCTTTGATGTGGGAGAGAGATGCTCAATCACTTGAGCCACCTCAGCTCCCTAATTTGTTGTATTTCTCATTGCCTTTTCTCTTCATTGTATCATGTTCTTGCATCAGCTTGCTGAGCCTGCTGGTCGCACCAGCTTCCCTTCTCCAGGAGGCACTGGGAACTGAACCTGGGACCTCCCATGTGGTAGGCAGGAACCCAATTGCTTGAACCACATCCCTTCCCTGGAATCTAGTTTTCATGCATTGCTTTGAGTAGTCTGTAGGACATTATAACATGTCAGTTAGGAATCTGTGTTCAGGGTTTAGGAAAATGATACGGTCTAGAGATAAAAATGTGGGAGTTATAAAAATAAATATGGCAATTTTACTTATTTAAACATGGATGAAATGGCACAGAGGGAGAAAAGAAAAAGGTCCAGGATAGAATTTCAGTTATGGTGGAAAGGATAGGTAAAGAAAAAGAAGCACCACCCCATGCCCAAACAAACAAACAAAACCACAGACAAAAAAATCTGAAAAAGCAGAGTAATTCTAAGTTGTCCTGCTTAAGAAAACAAAACAAAGCAAAACAATATGCAAGAAGCTATTTAGCCATATTCAACTTCACATTACAGTCTATGTTTCATTGACTTCTGTTGTGGGAAACTGGCTTAACTATTTGTTGTTTCCTGTTATTGTAGATGATGCAATTGCTTCTTGTTATTGCAGATGTTACCTTACTGTAGATGTTGTAAGTTACTTCCTGCTATTGTAAATGTTGCAGTTGCTTCCTGTTATTGTAAATGTTGTAGTTCTGATAGCAAACAACTGCTCATTAGTTTCCATGTAGATACTATGTAGAAGCTAGGGTTGACCTGTCAGTTCCAGAAGCTGTGAGTCCCCTGGTCCCATCTTTGTCTCCTCTCTTGTGTGTCTCTCTCTGTCTTTTATTTCTTTAAGTTATACACTGCCTTCCCTTCCTGCAGACCTATTGTGAGCTGACTGTAGCAACTCCCTAAAACAGGGAATAAGCAGCACTAACATTGAGATTCAACATCTTTATAGAGAGTCCACTCAGGAAGTCTCATTTTCCATTCTTTTCCAGCCAAATCTCAAATACATAAATATATATCAACCTCCACACATTTATTACAGCAATTATTTAACATGATTTCTAAAATACTATATACTATGTCATTTCATCTCTTTTCCTAAGAATCTTATAATGTGGCATGTGTTAGACACACAGAAGGGTTTTTTTTTAATGAGCAAGTCAGCTGAATTACAGAAAAAATGATGAGTTAAGGAAAATGGAAAGGTGAGACCTGATTTAGGTATTGAAACATCATTATCATTAATATTATTGTTTTATTGCATTATAATATCCACTCTAAGTATATTTTTAATGAATCATTTAACATGGAGATAAAATTTGAGCTACATTCTCTTACCAATTTCCAATTTCATATCTCTGTGTCACTATACCATATGGAATTCTCCATCCTTTAAAAATCCTATATTAATCCCTTCATCTAAATAAGTCTTTGCTTCACCAGTTTCTCTTTCTGATCTCAATATTTCATTTAGCAAGACCCTTGCTGTCACATGTCCTTTCCTTCATTTACCTCGTTCTTGGTTTTTTTTTTTTTTTTGGTCAGAAGGTCAGAGAACTTTACATTCAAAGTTGTATTTATGTTCCTCATCAAGTCTGGACAAAGGTAGTCTTAGATTTCTACTCAGATTTAAAGTGATTTACAATTCTCACATTAATGATGATATTATTTCCCATGTTAGAATTTCCTCATTCACTGATCAAAAGGAAAAGTGAGGTTCTCAATTAAATGAACTACACAACCTGCGGTGGAACTCAAGATTGAATGTAGTTTCTGAGGCAAATCATACAGGAACACAAATGTCCAATTCTCTGCATCTAAACAGTGAGTCTACTCACTCAGGTTAGGTCAAAAGAGACAGGACTGTTGATCAGTTTGAAATTTTGAAATGGGTCAAGGAAGAAAATTCTAAAGTTTTTTGACTTAGTAGATATGAAGCTCCTCTAAATAACTAAGAATTTCAAGCAAAATTAAGAAGATATGGGGCAGAGCAACAAGTAAGACGCTCATTTATGAAGTAGGGGAACTTTAGTGGAATAAGTAGTCCCAAGGGGCTTTGTGGCGATCAAAGGTGGGAGTCTTATAATCAGAAAATGGTAAAGAAAAGTTGAGGAATTTAAAGAGATGATGTATTGGTAGGGTGGAAATGGTTATATTTGACATCAGTAGTGTTTTTCTTTCCTGGTGAATTTCTACTAGCTTACATTCCATTCTGCTCTGGAAGACAATTTTCTTTCTGCAGTTCTCCCCGAAGGCTTGACCTACTTTTTTAGAAGTAAGAAACATACAAGGAGGACTTTGAGACTTTGAGATCTACAAAGCAGCTCCTGGTTCATGTCATATTAACAAATTGGTTTATTAATAAAGCAGTCTTACATATTTTGTCTTATTGAATCATTAACACAGCACTGTGATGTAGATATTACAAATCACAGTTTCCAGTAAAGCAATTTAAATATAGGGAGCTATGGTGACTTACATGAGGTCACCAGATTAAGAAGCAAATGATCCTGGACTCCCAACTCTTAGTTAAAATGAGTGTTTCCCTATACCACAGAGTGTAACAAATATGACATAAAGTATCTTTGAATATACAAAGAATTCAACTAAAAATGTAAAATTATTTGCAGTTTTAAAAAAGTGATTCTTTCTTTAAATTTTTTATTTAAGTTTGTCATTCATACATGAACATCCATAAATATTAGGTTTATAGTAAAATTTGTGAACTTACAAAACAAATATGCATATTATCATACAGGGTTCTCATACATTTCCCTAACACCAACACTTTGCATTGTTTTGAAATAATTGTGGCAAACAATGAAAGAGCATCATGAAAACATTATGACTAATTATAGCAAATATCTTATATTTGGTGTATTTTTCTCACCCTCTCAGTTATTGACACCCTGTATTAATAGTATATACTTTTTATAGCTCATGAGAGAATGTTCTCATATTTGTTTGGTTAACCACAGTCCATTTTCCAAAACAGGAATCATTGTGTTATACAGTCCTATGCTTTGTACAATGTATCCTAAGCGTACATTCTGTGGCTCTCACTTTCATCATAGAGTTGCGCTGTCATCACCTGTCAATTTTAGAACGTTTTCATTACTCCAAAAGGAAAAATCCCATACTCTCTTATACCCTCTATTGTTGTCCCTAAGAATTAATATACCTTCTTTGCCATTGCTGAAAAATATAATATTAATATTAACTATAATCCATAAGTTAAATTAGTTGAAACTTTTTCCTTGTATCACCATATTCTTAACACCTTGTAAAAGAACATACTATTAACTACAATCTTCATCTACCACTGAAATCCCTGTTACAGTCTCTGCATTATACTGTAGTTTCTTTTCAATTAAGATGTTACATCCACAAACTACCCTTTTCAGCTACAATCAGATTTGTAAATCAGCAGTGTTAGTTATACTTACTATAATGTATTACCATCATCTCTATTAATTTCCACACATTTACAATAAAACTTATTAAGAATTCTACATACATTAAGCATCAGTGACAATTCTCAACCCACATGCAATTTCCTAGTAACATACTCTAGAGTTTACTTCCATAGTTTACTCATGGATTTAGTTCATATTAATGAGACCATACAATATTTATCCTTTTGTGTCTGACTTATTTCACTTAATATAATGTCCTCAAGGCTCATTCATGTTGTCATATGCATCCACTTTCATTTGTTCTTACAGCTGAATAATATTTCATCATCTGTATATCACACATTTGGCTTATTCATGCATTAGTCAATGGACACTTGGGTTGTTTCCATATTTTAGAAATTGTGAATAGTGCTGCTATGAACATCAGTGTGCAAATGTCAGTTCATCCTTGCTTTCAGTTCTTCTGAACATATTCCTACTAACAGGATTGCTGGATCATATGGCAGTTCTATAATCACTTACTTGAGGAACTGCCAAACTGTCTTCCACAAAGGCCGCATGATTCTACATTCCCACCAACAAAGGAGTGTTATTACTTCTCCACATTCTCTCCAGCACTTGCATTTTCAGTTTTTGTAATAATGACCATTTTATAAGGTATAAAATGATAGCTCAGTATAGTTTTGTTCTGCATTTCCTAATAGCTAATGATACTGAACGTTTTTTTTCATGTGCTTTTGTCCATTTGTATTTTCTCTTTGGAAAAGTATCTATTTAAGTTCTTTGCCTATTTTTAAATTGGATTGCTTGTCTTTTTGTCACTGTGCTGAATACTCTCTTTATATAACATTGATATCAAACCCTTATCAGATACACTATTTCCAAATATTTTCTCCCAATGAGTAGGCTGCCTTTTCACTTTCTTGACAAAGGTGTAGCTATGTAATGCACATATAAGTGTTTAAGTTTGAGGAGGTCATATTTATCTATTCTTCTCTTTCATTGCTTCTACTTTTGATGTGAGCTTTAAGAAACCACCCACTACTACAAGATCTTAAAGATGTTTTTCTACATTTTTCACTCAGAGTTTTATGGTTGTAGAATTTATGTTAGGTTTTTTATTCATTTTGAGTTAATTTTTGTATAAGGTAGGAGATAGGGGTCCTCCTTCTTTGGGATATTGATATCCAGTTCTCCAAGCCCATTTGTTGAATAGACTGTTCTGGTCCAGCTGGGTGGGCTTGACAGCCTTGTCAAAAATTACTTTGCCATAAATTTGAGAATCTATTTCTTATCACTCAATTATATTCCATTGGTTAACATATCTATCTTTATGCCTATATTATACTCTTCTTACCAGTGTAGCTATGTAATATGCTTTAAAATCAGGAAGTGAGAGTCCTCCAAATTCGTTCGTCTTTTTAAAAGATATTCTTGAATATTCAGGACCTATTACTCTTTCAAGTAAATTGATAATCGACCTTTCCAATTCTGCTTTAAAAAAAAGGTTGAAAGTTTTATTGGGATGGCATTGAATCTAAAGACACATTTGGGTAGCATTGACATCTTAACAATATTTAGCCTTCCAACCCATGGACATGGAATGTCCTTCCATTTATTTAGGTCTTCTTTGGTTATGTTTAGCAATGTTTTCTAGTTTTCTGAATATGTCATTTATATCCTTGGTTAATTTTATTCCTAAATATTTGATTCTTTTAGTCTCTGTTGCAAATGGGATTTTTTTTCCTGACTTCATCCTCAGATTGCTCATTAGTAATGTATAGACGCTACTGATTTTTGCATATTTATCTTGTATCCTGCCACTTTACTGAACTTCCTACCAATTCTATTAGCTTTGCTGTGGATTTTTTAGGATTTTATAGATATAGGATCATGTCATCAGTAAATAGTGAAAGTTGGGTTGTTGTTTTTTTTTCCTTTCCTATTTGGAAGCCTTTTATTTTCATTTTTTGCTAATTGCTCTAGCTAGAACTTCTAGCAAAATATTAACAGTGGTGATGGTGGGTATCCTTGTTTTGTTCTTGATTTCAGCAGAAAAGTTTTCAGTGTTTCTCCATTGAGTACAATATTGGCTGTGGGTTTTTCATATAAGCACTTTATCATGTTGAGAAAGTTTGCTTCTATTCCTATCTTTGGAGAGTTATCTTTAAGAAAGGATGTTGGATTTTGTCAAATGTCTTCCACATCAATTGAGATGATCATGTGATTTTTCCTCCTCAATTTAGTAATGTGATGCATTGCATTGATTGATTTTCTTGTTTTGAACCACCCTTGCAAACCTGGAATAGAACCCACTAGATCATGATATATAATTTTTTAATATGCTGTTGGATTTGATTAGCAAGAATTTTGTTGAGGATTTTGGCATCTATATTCATTACAGAAATTGGTTTATAATTTCCATTTTTTCATTTCATTTTTATTTGGCTTTGGTATTAGGGTGATGCTCTCTTCATAGAATGAGTTTGGTAGCCTTCCATCCTGTTCTGTTTTTTTGGAAGGGTTTGAGCAAGATTGGTATTAATTCTTCTTTAAATGATTGGTAGAATTCACCTGTGAAGCCATCTGCTACTGAGCTTTTCATCTTTGGAAGGTTTTTGTTGACTCTTTCAATTTCCTTACTTACGATTGGCTTGTTGAGGTCTTCTATTTGTTCTAGGGTCAGTGTAGGTTGTATACGTGTTTCTAGGAATTTGTCCATTTCATCTACATTGTCTAGTTTGTTGGCATACAGTTGTTATAGACCTTATGAACTTTCACTTTTGTGGGGTCAGTAATAATGCCCCCCCTCTCATTTCCAATTTTATTTATTTGTATCTTCTCTCTTTTTTTCTTTGTAAGTCTAACTAAAGGTTTATAGATTTTGTTGATCTTTTCAAAGAACCCACTTGTTTTTTTATGCTTCTGTTGGGTTTTTCTGTTTTCGTTGTTCTCAATTTCATTTATTTCTGCTCCAATATTTGTCATTTCTTTCCTTCTGCTTACTTTGGGATTGGTTTGCTATTCTTTTCCTATATTTGTGAATTTTTCCTTTCTCCATCTGTTGTTGATTTCTAGCTTCATTGCATTATGATTAAAGATAGTGCTTTGTAAAACTTCAATCTTTTTGAATTTATTGAGACTTTTTTTGTGACTCAAAATATGGCCTATCCAGGAGGAACATCCATGATCACTTGAGAAAATATATATCCTGCTGTTTTGAGGTGCAGTGTTCTACAGTGTTTATTTGGTCTAATTCATTTATCATAATATTCAAATTTTATGTTTCCTTTTGATTCTTTGTCTAGTTGTTTTATCCAAACATTAGAGTGTTGTACTGAAGTCTCCAGCTATTATTGTAGAGCCATCTATTTCCCTCTTCTTTGGTTTTGCAAGTGTGTGCCTTATGTATTTTGGGGCACCCTTGTTAGGTGCATAAATATTTATTATTACTACTTCTTCTTGGTGAATTGCTCCTTTTATTAATATGTAATGTCCTTTTTCATCTCTTATAGCAGTTTTTTATTTAAGCCTATTTTGTCTGATATTAGTATCGCTACTCCAGCTCATTTTTTTATTGCTGTTTGCATGGAATATCTTTTTCCAACCTTTTACTTTCAATCTATTTGTGCACTTGCATGTAAGGTGAGTCTCTTGTAGACAGCATATAGATGGCTCATATGTTTTTATACATTCTGTCGGTCTGTGTGATTTGATTGGGGAGTTCAACCCATTAACATTCAATGTTATTACTGTAAAAATATTACTTATTTCCTCCATTAATTGTTTTGGCTTTCCAGTGGTCTATCTTCATATTATCTGTATTTTTACATTTTTTTAACCTTTCCTAATTTTCTTCATTTCTATACTCTTATCCAGGCCTCACTCTCTTGTCTTTGACTTTCAGGTTGCTGTAGTCCCTTTAGTATCTCTTGTAAATCCAGTCATTGGTGACATACTCTTTTAATTTTTATTTACCTGAGAAGTCTTTAAACTCACCCTCAGTTTTGAAGGGCAGTTTCATCAGATAAAGAATTCTTAGCTGCTATTTTTTCTCTTTTATAACTTTTAATATGTCATAACACCACCTTCTCACTCATATGGTTTCTACTGAGAAATTGATACTTAGTCTTATTGAGCATCCCTTGTACGTGATGAAATGTTTTTCTCTTGCTACTTTCAGAATTCTCTCTTTTTCTCTAGTATTTGACAATCTGAAAACTAGGTGTTTCAGAGTAGGTCTGTTTGGATTTGTTCTGCTTGGGGTGTATTGTCCTTCTTGGATACTGATATTTATGTTTTTCATAAGGGTTGGGAAATCTTCAGTCATTGTTTCTTCAAATGTTTTTCTACCCTTTTTCCATTCTCTTCTTCTTTCAGGACATCTATAATGCTAATGTTTATGCATTTTGCATTGCCATTCAATTCCCTGAGACCCTATTCCATTATTTCCATTCTTTTCTTTTTCTGTTCTCCCATCTTTTCAAACTAAGATGCTCTGTCCTTCAACTCACTTAATCTGTCCTCAACCAATTCAAATCTGCTATTCTATTCCTCCAAAGTATTTTAATATCTTCCTTTTGTATCTTTTATCCCAGTAAAATCTGTTATTTTTGTTTGTAAACTTTCAAGTGCTTCTTTGTGTTAAACCAGGTCTTCTTAATGTACTCAGTCTCTTTAGACATATCATTGAATTTATTGAAGGTGTTTGTTTGCACATCTGTGATTAGTTATCTCAAATCCCATCTTTCATCTGAAGCTTTAATTTGTTCCTTTGGCTTGGTCAATAGCTTCCCATTTCTTACTATGGCTTGTGATTATTTGCTGATGTTTTGGCATCTGATTTTTGTTTTGTTTTGTTTTGTTTTGTTTTTATTCTGTACTTAGTTTCTCTCTTTAGCCTATGGCTCTCTTATTGTTTGGCTTTTTGTTAAAGTTTCTTCTTTTCTTCCTCCATGAATGTGTCCATTCTGTTTGATTTTATTTGCCTCAGCATATTTTGTCTTCTCTTGCTGCTATTTCCTGGAGGGCTAATTTTGGTATAAGTGTTCCTCTGAAGACAACCTTCCTAGCTCTGGTTTCCCAGTCAAAACAGGTTCACATTAGACCTGTATTCATTAGGCATAGAGATACTTTTATAAAGTGTATTTATTTGGGGTAGATCCTTATAGTTACCAGGTTGTAAAGCATAAGTTACTTCCCACACCAAAGTCTGGTGCCACATGTTAGAGCAAGATGCCTGCTGACATCTGTAAGGGTCCAGCCTTCCTCTTCCTCTTAAGGCTCTGTGGACCAGCTTCTTTCAATATCAGCTGTAGGCTGGGATAAGTCTAGTCTCTCTCCTGGGGCTTGTTTCTTTCCAGGCTCAGTTGCTCTGTTCTCTCCACAAGGTCAGCTGTAGACTAGCAGGCTCTCTCTCTTCCTGGGGTCTCTGCCATGTCTATGGAGCTGTCTCTATTCCTCTGTTTTCTTCTCCTGTGTGTTTACTTCCCAGGGTTCCAGTATCCAAAACTCTAACTAACTCCTCTGAAAACGTAGTTTTCTCTGTGTATCCCTGCGCACCAAAGGGACTGGGACTCAACATTCTACTGAGGTGGACCAATCAAAGCCTTAAT